>NW_006476992.1:0-340 GCF_000325575.1 Pteropus alecto | reverse complement strand
CCCTAACCCTAACACTAATCCTAACTCTAACCTCTAATCTTAAACCCAAACCTAAACCTATGCTAACGCTAACCCTAACGCTAACCCTAACCCTAAACCTAACACCAAGCCTAACTCTAACCAAACCTAAACCTAACCCTAACCAGAAGTCTAACTAACACTATGCATCACTCTAACCATAATCTAAATCGTATCCTAAGCCTAGCCTTCACCCTATCCCTAACCGTATCCCTAACTTGATCTCTAAAACTAACTCGAACTCTATCCCTAACCATTTCCGTAGTGATAACCTTAATCCTAACACTAAACTAAAGCTAATCCTAACACTAATTCTAACCCT
>NW_006476991.1:0-340 GCF_000325575.1 Pteropus alecto | reverse complement strand
GCCTCAAAAGGCCACACTAGAAACCAAGGCCAGCTCCTTCCAGTATGTGTTTAGGTGCTGCTCAGCTGACTTGCTGAGGACACAGCTGGATGTGGCTTGGGTAGGGCCGTGAGTTGGGGAAGGCGGAGTTTCAGGGACTCCTGGACCGAGCGACCTCTGCCATCCAGTTTGATGACATCATGGCTATGGTGGTGCTGTGTCTGCCCCACTGATACGGGGAGGGCTCAACAGGAAACAGTGGATACTGCCGGCACTTCTGTCCAAAGTGAGGAGACTCGGCCCTCACTCCAGCGTCTCCCTGTAAGTCTGTGTTGCCCCCCCCACCGCCACCCCCCCTCAC
>NW_006476990.1:0-340 GCF_000325575.1 Pteropus alecto | reverse complement strand
CCTAAAACTAACCAGATTTAAAACTGAAAACCTAAACTCCAACCTTTAACTAAACCTAACTCCGACATTTATTACGGACACAAATCTAATTGTAACTCTAAACCTAAAACCTCATTCTAAGCAAAGACTTAACCTTATGATAATACAAACCATGCACTATTAAGCTAACAAAAATAAATTCCAATGGTAACCCTAAGTGACACCGACTGTATCTTAACATTTCCCTGGAACTTACCCTAACATTAACTTTGACTCTGATTCCTAAATGAAGACATAATTTGAGAGCCAGGTCTAAACATAATCCTAATTCAAAACTCAATCCTAAACCCAATTCTATCCT
>NW_006476989.1:0-340 GCF_000325575.1 Pteropus alecto | reverse complement strand
CAAGCAGATGTGTCTCTTCCTAAAGAACATGGCGCCAGGCCTGCCTTCGGGCTTCGGGACCTGGCCTGTGTCCCACAGCTGGCACGGCCGCACCTGAGACGCGTCTTAACAAATGGTGGGAAGCTGGCTCTCAGGAAGTCTGCGTGCCTGGTGAGCAGAGACAGCTCTGTGTCCGAGCTTAGGACCTTGCTCTGGGCAACGCTAACTGATTTTCTTGCCCTCATGAAGCCCACCGCCCGGTGCCATACCGGAGGGGACAGGGCCCCTGGCCAAGTTGCTCCAGATGCCTGTGTGTACGGGTCTAAGAGGGTCCCCAGAGAAGTGACTGACCCCCGCGTTG
>NW_006476988.1:0-340 GCF_000325575.1 Pteropus alecto | reverse complement strand
GCTTCCCAGCTCCCCGACTCCCCGACTCCCCGACTCCCCGACGGTCAAGGGGGAACCGGGAGCGGGGTCTTTAAGGCCAATTTAGGGCCGTTATTTGTTGGTCTCTGTCCCGGGTGAAGGGCTGTGCAGCCCGGGGGGATGACGGGCTGCTAAGGATGAAGAATGGGTCATGCGGCGCCCTCTGTGCCCACCTGTGCATCATCTCACTTCGTCCCCACAGCCCTGCAGCAGTGGGGACCATTACGCCCACTCAGCAGGTGACCGATAGTGTGCCAGTGGGGGCGCTCTTCCCTTGAGCACAGACAGGTGAGGCAGTGGACTGTCCCCCTGGAGTGTGCAA
>NW_006476987.1:0-340 GCF_000325575.1 Pteropus alecto | reverse complement strand
GTGTAAAGAGATTATGGCTAAGGATTAAGCAAATGTTTATAGAGCACTATGAATAAAAAGAGATCCACGTAGTTTCATCTTTCAATAGAACATCACATGATAAAGACAAATGATGATCTTTAAAGTTGCCACAGAAGGAAAACATCATCTAAAAAGGAACTATGGTTAGAATGCAGCTGACTTCTCCATGTCAATGAATGGCAGCCAGAAGACAGTGAAGTAGCATCATCAAAGGCTGAGGGAAAACCAATGTCACAGTAGGATTTGGGACTGGGAAATTGATCTTTCAAGTAAAAAAAGATACTTTCCTATAAATAAGACCATTCATGTACTAGCAAAA
>NW_006476986.1:0-340 GCF_000325575.1 Pteropus alecto | reverse complement strand
GAGCAGTCTGCAAGAAAAAAATTGCATGGGATCTAGATGAACAAGCTGTAAAGCTAGGGAGAAATCTAAAAAATCACCCTGCAATGGCCGAAGATAAGATGGGGTGGGAACCCGAGGGCTGCCATGTCCTAGCAGCCGATTGGGATGCAGGTGGTGGCAGTAGAAGCCTGCACCAGCGGACGCCTCTTAAGGGGGCCATGTCTGCAAGTGGACTTTCATGGTGATGGACCTGCTCGCTCTGAACACCAATACCAGTTAGGCTGCCAAAGGGCACCACGGTCTTACAGGGGGTCATTGAATTGTCCGAGTGAGGGCCCAGGTGAGACTCGCTCTGTACAGA
>NW_006476985.1:0-340 GCF_000325575.1 Pteropus alecto | reverse complement strand
AATTGTCTGGACATGGAATAGGAAAGAGCAAGGTCTTTATCTTTCACATAAGTCTGTAAGAATCCTGTAACTGGTTTGGTTCATTTTTATCTCTCCATTTCTTTGATCATATAGCATACGATCTAGTGCATAGTAGTTTATTGATAAATACTGAATGAATGAACAAGTGAATGAGCCCACCTCGTTTCTCAAAAATTATTCTGACCTCTCTTTTGTACCAGGAAATGTATGACCATTAAAAGTAAGCTCTAAAAGCCTCAACTCTCCTCTTCTTAGTCACTTATGATCCTCTTAGCTTTTCTCCTGACCTTGCTCTTTCCTATTCCATGTCCAGACAATT
>NW_006476984.1:0-340 GCF_000325575.1 Pteropus alecto | reverse complement strand
TAGCTTCTTTGATTGCCCTTAATTATACTATTATTGAGTGTCTCAACAGTAGATATATGGTGAAAATTAGTGCGACGGTGTCTTTGAGAACCTGCGTTTTTCTGACTCACCAATTTTTTGTATACAAAAACATGCAGAAAGGATATGATGTTCATTTTATTTTCAAATGAAATGCTTCGTGAATATTACCAGAATCTCTTTTTCCCACAAAGGACCTGATGAGGCCTTTGCAGTTTACACAGATGGCAAGGGAAACAATAAATTCTTGAGGGAGTTGGGAGTCTGAAAAAAGAAATAGAAACCAACATTAAGAAAAATTCATGGGCATACATACAATATA
>NW_006476983.1:0-340 GCF_000325575.1 Pteropus alecto | reverse complement strand
GTGAGCTACGGGGTGTGGGCTGCTGGCAAAAAGGGAGTCGGAGAAGGCAGATAAAACCCCACAACAGAGGAAGCAAGAGACACACCCGCTAGAACACTCGCCGGCCGCCCCACCCGCAGGTCACGTGGCCGCAGCACCTGCTCCGTGCACACTTCCTGAAGGTGCCTAAAAGCCCTGCCTTCCCATCACCAGGGGTGTGAACGCGGAGAGGCCCAGGGACTTCACACATGCTGAGCACGGTCATCGGGACCGTGTTCCTGAAAGCTAACGACTTCCACACGTCCCTCGTACCCCATAATATCAGAAACAACAGGCCGATAGTATTTATTTATGACCCGTG
>NW_006476982.1:0-340 GCF_000325575.1 Pteropus alecto | reverse complement strand
GCTTTATCCTGGATCCAGACTTACCTGCCTTGTATCTTGCAGAAATTACCTAAGATTTTGGCAAATGAATGAAACTTTTCATGATGGTGCTCCAAAATTTCATCTATTAATATTACAGTTTTTAAAAAAGTAAGTCCACTGAAATGAGGACAATAGGGTATTATATATGCAGGATCAGAATTGTATCTTGGAAGGGAAGTTGAAGGTCCAGTCTCAGATGTCACATCGTGTGGGATGAAGGGAAAGTCCCAGCAAGCCAATGTCATTAAGAGATAGTAGAGGAGCTCTGTGTCTTTAACTTGACTTTGTGTTTCTCCTCCTGCTTCATCCAGTTATCACA
>NW_006476981.1:0-340 GCF_000325575.1 Pteropus alecto | reverse complement strand
CAGCCAAGGTCAAGCAGCTGGTGCGTTGCATGGCCGGAACCCAGCCCGCTCTGCGATTCCCCATGGTGCCTACCGTGACCACAAATCAGAGGGCTTCTCGGAGGCCCAATTATTCCGCCTTCAGAGGAAGCGGTCCAGCTTTCTTTCTCAGTGGACTTCCAGCCCTGTCCTGGTGGGAGCCATGTGGAAGGAAGAGCCTTCAGTGGGGCCCCCAGAGAGTCTGGGGATGGTGCGGGGGGCGGGGCAGGGGGTAAGAGTCCAGTAACCTAGAATTCTGGGAATGGGCGGGAGCATTTCCAGAGAGCCCTGGGTGCCC
The DNA here is from genome assembly GCF_000325575.1 of Pteropus alecto. Lineage (NCBI taxonomy): Eukaryota > Metazoa > Chordata > Mammalia > Chiroptera > Pteropodidae > Pteropus > Pteropus alecto. The sequence continues at coordinate 24 of NW_006476981.1, read as the reverse complement.
CACCATTGGGTCCAGTGTGTGTGT
>NW_006476980.1:0-340 GCF_000325575.1 Pteropus alecto | reverse complement strand
TTTTGAATCATGCTTATTTCTAATTAAGCTGACGCTTGGCGATGATCGGTAGAGTGCTTATGCGTTTCACTGCTGGGGAGCACAAGCTGAAATTCCATTACGTAGAACAGTATATTATTTGCTGATCCACAGCTAATGGTATATTGCTCTGTGGGTGCCAGGAGACTGGCATGCAGGAGGGGTGAGTGACTTGGCTGGGCTGCCCAGTGACACTGCTCAGCCTTCCTTACTCACCTTAGTGTGGTGAGCTCCAGGCTCAAATATCCAGTGGCCTCCCTGACACCTTTTCTGGGGTGTCCAGCCGGCACCTCCAGCTTAATATGATCAGTGCAGATTCTTG
>NW_006476979.1:0-340 GCF_000325575.1 Pteropus alecto | reverse complement strand
GAGAAGATGCCAGGCTCCCGGGAACATCGTTTCTTAGGCAGGAACGTGAGCCGTAGACTGTCTCTCTCCGGCGTCTCGCGTGCGAGGAAAATTCATTTCTCAGTCGGTTGAGCCACGAGTCCGGGTTTCCGCTGCCGTCAGTGGACGTCGGTCCAGGTGATGCGCTCTGCTCTGCTCGACAACCCCCCCCCAATCTCATGTGCATCTCTGCCGGTCCCAACGTTCCCCGTACTGTGTGGACCACGTCCGGCCCCGAAGCGGCTCCGTGTCCCTGTCCTGCGTCCCTGTGTCCCTGACCTTGAGTGCCCTCCAGACTGTGTCCCGCCCTCTCTACAACCGC
>NW_006476978.1:0-340 GCF_000325575.1 Pteropus alecto | reverse complement strand
TAAGCGCCTTCGTTCTGCTTTTAGGTCAATGAACATCTTTTATTTCCTTTAGGCCAGTCTAGAGGGACGGGTGATCTTCGTTGGTCCCCTTAAACTCTGACCCTGGCCGACAGCGAAGTTCGCCTAGGTTTGTGTCAGCCTCGTGCTGGATGGTCTCAGTTTCTTTATGGGGAACCAAAAGTGGCACCTGTGGTCTGTGGGTGCCCCTGTGTTAATGAGTCTGGGGGTCCAAAGGCGAGAGTGGAGGGGACAAAACAGTTCATGTTGCAGAACAGGCGGGGCTGGAGCAGGGTGAGGTGGAGGGAAACACTGGTACGAAAGAGGATCTGGGAGGCTGGTG
>NW_006476977.1:0-340 GCF_000325575.1 Pteropus alecto | reverse complement strand
GAATGCCCTGGACTAAGTCATTTTCTACAATGCATGCACACAGAAAGAAGGTCAGTAGGGACAGTGATGAAATTTACAGCCACTGAAGTTAGACCGCCTAGAGTCAAGTCCTATCTCCATCACTTGTTAGATATGTGACTTGGGCACTTTCCTTCTTCTCTATGAGTCTTAGTTTCTTATCTGTGAGATGATGATAATTATAGTCCCTACCTCATAGAGTTGTTGAGGCTTACATGACACAAGGTCCATAAAACATTTATCACAGTGCCTACTATATAGTAAGCATTCAATAAACATTGGCTATTATTTATTAATAGCCATTGCCTAAAATTTTAATTTT
>NW_006476976.1:0-340 GCF_000325575.1 Pteropus alecto | reverse complement strand
CTTGGTTATTGTGAATAATGCTGCAATGAACATGGTGGCACACATATCTCTTTCAGATAGTGATTTCATTTCATTCAGTTACATACACAGAAGTGGACAGTTGCATACACAGAAGTGGAACTGCTGGATCATATAGTAGTTCGGTTTTTAACTTTTTTGAGGAACCTCTATACTGTTTTGCATAGTGGCCGCACCAATTTACAATCCCACCAGCTGTGTGCTGGTGGATTCCTTTTTCTTCACATCCTTGCCAACATCTTTGTTTGTTGACTTATCGATGATAGCCATTCTGATAGGTGGTTTTAACTTGCATTTCATCAATGATTAGTGATGTTCAGCA
>NW_006476975.1:0-340 GCF_000325575.1 Pteropus alecto | reverse complement strand
TGGGTCGAGGATTGAATGGGAGATGAAAAAATGGAGATACCCAAGGAGGACAATTTTTATTTTCCCCGTGAAGGAAACAAAGAAATCAGGCACTAGCTAGTGACATGTGAGGTTGAAGTGCAGTCCTTTAAAGGTAGTATTTCAGGATGTTCAAGTGTTGATGGGAAGGATCTGGTTGAAAGGGAGTTGATTGGATAAACAGGAGAGAAGAGGGGTAACTGATTAGGCAGCCTGAGAAGGTAGGACAGAGTGGGTTCTAAAGCCCACATGGAGTGGTTGACCTTGGATGAGAGGAGGGAACAGATTGCAACAGGAAGCAAGAAGCTGAAGGTTGGTAGAG
>NW_006476974.1:0-340 GCF_000325575.1 Pteropus alecto | reverse complement strand
CGGCCAGGAGTCTGTTGTCTGTATCTGTGGGTTCAGTGCAGCACCAGCTACAGGGTCCCCCTGCAGCGGATCTGGAAGCCCCCTGGGCGTCCGTCAATAGATGGTCGGATAAGGAGGCGGGACATACACACAGACGGTGGAATATTACTCAGGCATGAAAAAGGACGCGATCTCACCATCCGCAACAAGACGGATGGGTCTGCAGGGTGTTGTGCTGAGTGCAGCCGCTCACTCCACTCAGAAAGAGCAACGCCATGTGATCACATCGAAAAAAAAAAAAAAAAACCCACAAACGAACCAGAAATAAACGCATGTAACATGATTTCGACAACGTTTTTCA
>NW_006476973.1:0-340 GCF_000325575.1 Pteropus alecto | reverse complement strand
TTACTGTTCATGGTAAATTACACACGAGAGAGAAACCTTATAATTGTGAGGACTGTGGGAGGGCCTTTAGTCAGGCCTCTCATCTACAGGAACATCAGAGAGTCCACACTGGGGAGAAACCATTCAAATGTGATGCATGTGGTAAGAGCTTCGGTCGTAATTCACATCTTCAGTCCCATCAGAGAGTCCATACAGGAGAGAAACCATATAAATGTGAGGAGTGTGGGAAGGGCTTCATTTGTAGCTCAAATCTATACATTCATCAGAGGGTCCACACAGGAGAAAGACCCTACAAATGTGAGGAATGTGGTAAAGGCTTCAGTCGGCCTTCGAGTCTCCA
>NW_006476972.1:0-340 GCF_000325575.1 Pteropus alecto | reverse complement strand
TTTTTTTTTTCCCTAAATCAGGTGATCTCATTCAGAGCAGAGCAGCGTCCTGCTTTGACTTAGTTTTTAACAGGATGCCTCTGCTTGTTGGTGGAGACCGAACTCGGGGGGAGGCGAGAGGGAAGCGAGACGATACCAGGGTAATGCATAGTGCAGGAGGTGATGGTGACTTGGATCAGGGTAATAGCAGCAGAGGTGGGGAGAGGGTGCCAGGGTACGGATTGATTTTCGGGGGAAGCCCATGGCCAATCTCCGTAGCTTGGTACCCTAGACCTCTCTCCACCGCTGGACACGTACTCAGACCCTGTAGCAGACAGAACCGTGCCCCGCAAAGATGCCC
>NW_006476971.1:0-340 GCF_000325575.1 Pteropus alecto | reverse complement strand
GGGAATAATAATCCCTGAAAAACTAAAAGTGGATAAGATAATGGCCCAGGGAGGAGAGGAGGGTGCAGGAGGTTATGTCTACCTAACCACTCCATCCCCATGTCCAAGACAAAAGCATCAAGATATTAGGGAGTGGAGCCCCTAATAGAAGAAAAGGGATTATAAATATCTGAGAGCTGGTAGGACAAAGCTGAGATTTTCTTGAAGACATTCAGAAGCCCATTTGGAGATGATAATATCCAGAGAAAAGAGTCTAAGGGCTACATCTTAGTTTGAACCATCAACTTTCCCTCTAGCTTGTCCAGCTCCATTCATCAGAAAGAGTCAGGAGTTAAAAATC
>NW_006476970.1:0-340 GCF_000325575.1 Pteropus alecto | reverse complement strand
TTGAGGTCATTGATATTCCCTAGCGCCCTCTGCTGTGCTAAGATGAGATCCGCTGTCTTGACAGTGGAGGTGAGCCTGCATTGAAATCCCTGGAGAGGACTTTTACGTTAAGAGCCATAGCTGGTGTCTTGACAGACTGAATGATAGGACACAATTTCCGTAAAGACTACTCAGTGAATCAAAAGATTCACAAATGGACATTTGATTATTTTCAATATTGAATGTTAGTAGATTGTAAATGTTCTCAGCACACAAACAAAAAATGGTAGCTGTGGGAGGTCATGGATGTGTTAACTAACCTTATTGTAATAATTTAACAATATATATGTATATCAAATCA
>NW_006476969.1:0-340 GCF_000325575.1 Pteropus alecto | reverse complement strand
CACACACACACACAGACACACTCGCAGATGCACACACTACATTTAAAGCACGCCAGGGTCGCCCAGGGAAACCCCTGAACTGGACGGTGGGGTCAGCTGGACTCAGGGGTAGGCACGTGTCCCCGTGGAGTAACCGATCACCCCAGGATCCCCAGAGACGTTTGTTCCTTTCTGCTTTTCCTCTCAACAGCATCTGGGGCAAAGGGACCTTGCGGTAACCGTGCACGTGGGACCAGCGACGTCTCAGGCACACGAACGTGAGCACAGAACCCGTCACACGCGTGCCAGGCCTCGGCCGGGCCGTGCGCTCCGGAAGCCGGGGGCCTGGCCGGGGACGGGC
>NW_006476968.1:0-340 GCF_000325575.1 Pteropus alecto | reverse complement strand
CCCGGCCCCCAGGAGGAAACGCATTTGACACTACGGCGCCCACGCACCCGAGCCCGAAGTGCAAACGTCACCCTCACTCCATGGAACGCACACCGCCGTTTTCCACGCCACACGAGCCACTCAGTTGTGCCACGACGCTGGTTGCTGCCCACCACACTGACCATGACGTGTGCCAGGGGATCAAATCGCAGCTCGACAAAACCCCAGTAATTTAGGGGTCAGCGGTGCCAACGCATCGCGTTACCGACGAGGAGACTGAGGTTCACGGGGTAATGAGATTTGTGCAGTTCACAAGGGCAAGTGGCACAGCCAAGCCTGCAGTTCATTACCAGTCAGGCCC
>NW_006476967.1:0-340 GCF_000325575.1 Pteropus alecto | reverse complement strand
ACACTATTTAATTTTGATTTATGCAGAGTTAAGAGTGAAAACAGTTTTCCTTTCATGATCATGCTAGGATGCATCTTCCTTTTATCTATTTTCATGCTAAATTTTTGGGGGGCGATATAAACATTTTCACTTTTGACAAAATAAAGTGAGTTTAATTTTCACCACTGACAACAAATCTAAAGGCAGCTTCTTAAGTTCTTGTCTTAAGTTTGATTATCATTTGCTTTGCATTGCAGGGTGCTCAGCACTACAAAGAAATATTCTTATCTTCCTTTCTTCTCACTGCCCTTTACGTTATTCCCACTGCTCTCCTTCTTAGAACCTTTGCTAAGAACTCTTA
>NW_006476966.1:0-340 GCF_000325575.1 Pteropus alecto | reverse complement strand
CCTAAATTTTACACTGAGAATAACCCTATCCCTAATGTTAACGTAAAGCTAAACCTAAACCTAATGCTAACCTTAACCTTAAGACTAAACTAAACCTACGAGTAACACTAACCCTAATCCCATACTCTTATTCTAATCCTCAACCTAACCCTAAACCTAACCTTAAACGTAATCTCTAACCCTAACCATAACCCTGACCCTAACCCTGATACTAACACTTAAAACAAAAGATAATCTAAACCTAATTCTAATTCTAACCCTAACTTTACCCTAATTCTATTCCTAAAACTAACCTAAACCTAACATAATCCTAACCCGAATCATAAACCTAAACCTAAAC
>NW_006476965.1:0-339 GCF_000325575.1 Pteropus alecto | reverse complement strand
TAACTTCTTTATCCAGTCGTCTGTCGATGGGCGTTCCGGTTGCTTCCATATCTTGGCTATCGTAAATAGTGCCGCCACGAACATAGGGACGCATAGAACTTTAGGAATTATCGTTTTGGTTTTCTTTGGATAAATACTCAAAGTGCAATTGCTGGGTCAACAGGCAGATCCATTTTTACTACCTTGAGGAACCTCAGGACTGTTTTCCACAGTGGCTGTAGCAATTTGCAAACCCACCAAGAGTGTACGAGGGTTCCCTTTTCTCCGCATCCTCATCCTCGCCAACACTTGTTGTTCATTGATTTGTTGATGATAGCCTTTCTGACAGGTGTGAGGTGA
>NW_006476964.1:0-340 GCF_000325575.1 Pteropus alecto | reverse complement strand
AGGTGGATGCTTACGTCGGGCCTGGGTCCCCGCGCGATCGTTTTGCTTGGGATTCAGAGAGGGTGGGCACATCCTGAGGACAGGCGCCCGTGGGTGTGCACGTGGCATTTTTGCTATATCGGAGTCTCTCCTTTGACAGAAAAAAAAGGAGATACCTCTATTTCCTGCGAATCGTGAACACAGAGAAGGCAAAGCAATATATTTTCCTCACGCCTTTAAAAAAGAATCGTGAGTCCCCGTATCTTAATCCGCGCGGCTGCAACGTGCATTCGCATCAACATGCGATCGGCCTTGATTTCGCTTTGCCGCAGACACGGTCTGAAAATCCCTCCCCGTCCAG
>NW_006476963.1:0-340 GCF_000325575.1 Pteropus alecto | reverse complement strand
CCTCACGATTTATCAAATAAATAAAAAGCCAAGTCGGTAATTAGATGAGATTTTTCAGCGAAAGAAATTACAGAACGCTTTTGAGAGTCGCTGCATCTCGCAGAAACAAGACTGCGGAGAAGATGCCGCCGTCCGGCGTGACAGGGTGACCATGAGCGGTGCCGCCCCGTCAGGGAAGCAGTCGGGAGACCGCAGTAAAACAGAAGCGTCCCCACCACTTGACCCAACGGTCCAGCTCCTGGAAAGACTTTGCCCCGATCCGCCCATTGGTCATCAGTAATCCCGATGACCTTTCCTCGACGGGAGTTAATGCTCCCTCATAAATGCGCCCCCGTCGACG
>NW_006476962.1:0-340 GCF_000325575.1 Pteropus alecto | reverse complement strand
GTGTCTCTGTGTGTGTGGGTGCCTGGCCCCCCTGCTTGCCCAATGTCCAACCCGGGCCTCCCCAGGCAGCACCTTGACCACGAGGAGATGTGCCAACAGCAGCCAGGATGCATCTCCCACCCCCTCCCCTGCCCTCACACTCTCTTCCTCCTCCCCTATACCAACCCTTCCCCAGATGGGGAGTCACTACACTCCTAACTGGTCCATGGGTGGCTGGACCTAACTGCAAGGTTTACAAGTCTCATGGTCTCCTAGGGTCAGGACAGTGGTGATACTTGAAAGAATTCACAAGCAATTTGGCGAGGCACTGACCACTCTGAATGGTGACTGTTTTTTTTTT
>NW_006476961.1:0-340 GCF_000325575.1 Pteropus alecto | reverse complement strand
TAGCAGGAACATAAGAATAAATAGTTCTTCCATAAGTAATAAACCAACCAGCTGGTAATTTAACATGTTCATTTGCATAGCTTACAGCAGTAGTTGAGCTGCAGTTCAAAGTTATATTATCTGAGATGTTAAAACACTGGATAGTACACTTTGTAAATGTTACACATTTTTCTGCTGGTGTTAAAATAGAAATTTTTCTTAACCTTCCTGAGTTACAGGTGGGGTCTTCAAGGGGGAAAGAATTCCCAGACCACTGGTCCTATCCATTTGTCTTGCTGATGTGGCAAGAGTTTCCAGAAGGCCACTGAGATATCTATAGGTTGTAGTTAATCTATAACCG
>NW_006476960.1:0-339 GCF_000325575.1 Pteropus alecto | reverse complement strand
ATTTTATGGGCGATGTATCGAAAGATTTGTAGGCATGTTTCAGAAACACCACATCCACTCACCCTTTCTTACAAAATAAGCATTGTTTCTAAAGGAAAGCAGTTCTTCCCAACTCAAGGTCACTGAAATTCCAGCAAGATTTGGTTGTTGTGTTTGTTGTTTAGTATGGTCTCTTGTCTTGTGGAAAGTAACAAAGGACTACAGGATAACTATTGAATTAAGGAATTTTTGTTGAGAAATATGTAGGGATCATCTAACTAAACTTTTACACTGGGAAAAGGGATTTCTTAACATTCGAAATCATTTCTTTGTGGAATGCAATTCAAATGAGTATAACAC
>NW_006476959.1:0-339 GCF_000325575.1 Pteropus alecto | reverse complement strand
AGAGAGAGAGAGAGGGATGGAAGAGAGAAAATGGAGAGGAAGAAGAGAGGAGCAGGGGAATATGAAAATATAAAGAACAAATTACTTAAGAATAATTTGGGTTTTATGTTCTGCTTTGTATCTTTTCAGGTAGTAAGGAAGTCATTAGTAACTCGTGGATTCTTACCCCTACCCACCAAACAATAATCTCTGCAATATTCACACCCAGAAATGTAGTCACACTATAACCTGTGAGTTCTGTGAAGGAAAATTTATAGAAAGTGTTAGAATTCATAGAACTTAAGAGATAGAAGGAATCTTATAATTTAGAACAATTTTTTCAGTTGGCAAATTATGAAA
>NW_006476958.1:0-340 GCF_000325575.1 Pteropus alecto | reverse complement strand
ATAAGTCTAGTTAACATCTGTCACCATATATAGTTCCAGTGTTTTTTCTTGTGATAAGAACTTCTAAAATCTATTCTCAGCAACTTTCAAATATACACTAAAGAATTGTTAAGTAAATCACTGTGCTGCACATTACATGCCCAGGACTTATTCATCTTATAATAGAATTTTGTACCTTTAGACTCCTTTTACTCACCTCCCCCACCACCACCACACATACACACCTGTCACCTCTGACAACAACAAATATGTTCTCTGTATCTTTGAGGGGTTTTCTTAGATTCCACATATAAGTGAGGTTATACGGTATTTGTCTTTCTCTGTATGACTTATTTCACTT
>NW_006476957.1:0-340 GCF_000325575.1 Pteropus alecto | reverse complement strand
CTGCACAGAAAGGAGCTTCTAAGTTTTGGTCTGAACATGAGCTAAACTCAAGAGCCCTCCTGTCTCAGACACACACGTAAAGCTCTTCCTCACTCACACATCTTGCCTTTCTCTGCAGAAGCACAGCACCGTACAGTGCCATGTTTTCATTTTGTGATTCAGTTTTAAGGCCTGCATAGGTGTAACTACATGTCGGGAAGCTGTCTTTTGGAATGGCCTCACCCTGTTCACATCCATGTTCTCAACCAGTCTCTAACTCTAGAAAGCTTCTTTTCACTCTGACCTTTTCTTCCTTCCATACGCTCTGTTCTTGTTTTCTTTGCTCTTGAGCCTCAAAACA
>NW_006476956.1:0-340 GCF_000325575.1 Pteropus alecto | reverse complement strand
ATGCTCAACATCACTCATCATCAGAGAAATGCAAAGTAAGACCACAGTGAGATATAATCTCACAGCTGTCAGCATGGCCGTCGTCAATAAATCCACAAACAACAAGTGTTGGCGAGGACGTGGAGGAAACGCAAGCCCTGGGCCCTGTTGGTGACGTTGCACGTGGGCGCAGCTCCTATGGAAAATTAAACATAGAGCTACCTTACGACCCAGCAATGCCGCTTCTGGGTGTGTAGCCAAAGAAAACCAACACACTAATTCTGAAAGATATACGCACCCCTATGTTCCCTGCAGCGCTGTTTATTATAGCCAAGATATGGAAACAAGCTAAGTGCCCATC
>NW_006476955.1:0-340 GCF_000325575.1 Pteropus alecto | reverse complement strand
TCATACATTTGGTCAAAATAGCAAATTAAAAATTATCTTTACAGTATTTAAATTGGAATTCATAAGCATCCAGAAATCATACAGCGCTTACGAAAAACTAAAGCTACTACCCAGTGTTCTTTAAGAAAGAAAAGTCAATATTCAATATCACTTGTCTGTAGTATTTATAATTTAAATATGTGGGAATGATATAGGTATTCTGGCACAGGATTCTTAGCTCTCCTGGTTTTTTAATGAAATGCTCCTCAGACGAGGAAGAACCTCCATCGCTTGTTACGCTCATAGGACTCGTCCCCTGACCTTGCTTTCGTCACACAGGCGTAGCTGTGCGTACGTGTGT
>NW_006476954.1:0-339 GCF_000325575.1 Pteropus alecto | reverse complement strand
ATGATGCCTCATTTATTCAGTAAATCAAGAAAAGAAGCTGCTTAGTCTTCTTCTACCAAAGCAAATTTTCTTACACGATTTGCATGAAAACTAATTTGCATGCAGTCGCCCATGAACCCCATATCTTGTAGACTCAGATTCATCATTACAAACGCCAATTATCACATCGTCGTGTGATACTTAAAGCAAACAAAACTCCTGCGTCTGACACTACTTGCCCCTGCACTAAACTGTTCCATAACCACAGCTCTTTTACTTGAGTCACTGCAAGTTGTCATTTCTCTCCGTTGGATGTGCTTCCTCCATGCATCACCCAGCACTTCCTCCCATCCCGCCAAC
>NW_006476953.1:0-339 GCF_000325575.1 Pteropus alecto | reverse complement strand
GTCCAGTTTATCATATTTTCCTTTTATAGATCATGCATTTAGCGTCAAATCTAAGAAATTTATGCCTAGCCATAGATCCTAAAGATCTTTACCTGCATTTTTCCTAAAGATTTTAGTTTAAAATTTACATTTTAACATTGTTAAAATAATTTACATTTTACATTATGGTTTAACATTTACATGCATTTTGAAAAATTCATTTTTGTGTAATTTATGAGGTTTAGGTTCTATTTTTGCCTTTAGCTATTCAAATGCTCCAGCACTATTTGTAGAAAAGGCTGTCCTAAATCCATTGAATTCCTTTTGCACCTTTGTCAAAAATCAATTGACCATATTTGT
>NW_006476952.1:0-340 GCF_000325575.1 Pteropus alecto | reverse complement strand
CTTATTTGTCATCCAACAGTGTCATCTACCTAATAAAGCTTTAACATTAGAAGTTAGAGCTGTTCATGCCAAATCCTGCTCCACCCAAGGCTGACTGATAACAGAGTAGTTTAGATGCTCCTGTGGGAGCAAGGCAAACATATAGTGGAGACTTTGTAACATGAATATGAAATTTTCCTGATCCTGCTATGTTCAAGACTGCGTACCAAGTGCTGTCAGTCTGTGCGATGGATTTGGTTATAGTCCCAAAGTCCAGAACAGCTGGAGAAGGGAGCAACAACTGAGTTCACTTACTATTTCATTGTAAGCTTCTTCTAACACCCCTACTGCCTTTAACTCT
>NW_006476951.1:0-340 GCF_000325575.1 Pteropus alecto | reverse complement strand
TATGAATTCATGTCTCATTGGTCGTGGCTACAATTTACAGTGTGTTTTGGCTTTTCGTAGGCAAGAGCCCGACCATCCAGGACAGGACACAGGGTCTTTCGTTGAGAGCTGACACTGTGGAGTGGGCAGTAGCTGTCTTGCCACCCAGAGACTTGGGGCTGCGCCGGGGGCGTTCCCTGTGGGAGGCTGGGCTTATGCTCTGGTGTCACTGATGCCACGTCATTTTCCCCTCAGTGGCACTCTGCCCAGGGGGTGAAGAAGGACCTGAGTAGTCTGGTGACCTGGGGGTGTCATTCTGTCAGGGGCATTGTTGTGTCTTATAGCAGCATGTGATGTATTC
>NW_006476950.1:0-340 GCF_000325575.1 Pteropus alecto | reverse complement strand
GTTAAGACCAGGCCCCGTGGGTGCAATAACACGGACTCAAGCTTTGGGAATCGGGGACCCTCTCCAAGCAACAGGAAGGAGACAAGGAGAGGTGTGACCAGCTTTCTAACGGGAGAGAGTTTGAGCGGGGAAGCCGAGCAGCGGTCCACCATCTTGCCTGTGCACTGGCAGAGCCAAAAGGCATGCTTTGACCGCAGCTTATGAGATTTAGATTCTGTCAAAAACAGCCTAATAAATTCCAAGAATAGTAAAAACTGTGAGGAATAGCAAAAGGACGCCATAGAGTCCCCTTGTCTGACGAATTCTTTCACCTGCATGCTGCTTGCTCTGTGAGGGTTTG
>NW_006476949.1:0-339 GCF_000325575.1 Pteropus alecto | reverse complement strand
AAGGAGAATCATCCTATATTTCTAAATGATTATCTGGTTGCTGTTTTTAGATTAGAATATCGGCTGGCCAGAGCGAAGTTAGTGAGGCCACTTTGGAGGAAACTACAAAAATCCAGATATGAGGTTATATGACTTAGACTAAGGTGGCAACAGCAGTCGCAATGAGAAAGTGATCAAAATATGGGGGAGAAGCAAGTTGGGAAACTGGAGGGAACACATGTCAAATGCCTGAGAAAGTGTCTGACACATGACAAGTACTCGAAAACATGAGTTTGTTTTCTTCCTTTCTTCCCAAACCAACATCTATCCCAGTGTGATTTTAAAAAAAAAAAAAAAAAA
>NW_006476948.1:0-339 GCF_000325575.1 Pteropus alecto | reverse complement strand
TTGTTCATGAAGGACTATCTTTGCAAAGAGGTTTGCATAACAAACAGGAAGCTACAGATAGTATCTCCCTCTGACCAGGATAATAGAGATAGTGGCTTCCTCTGGGGCAAAGTTTGGGCAGGTGTTATGGGCTGACTTGAGTCCTTCCAAAATTCATATGTTTAAGTCCTAACCCCCAGCACCTCAGGATATGACTGTGTTTGTGGAGCAAGACAGGGCAAATTTCCCCGAGTGGGCGGGGAGACAAGCCCTATACCGAGAGGAGAGTCCTTTGGTAGAGACTGTAGAAAGAATTCAACACATGCGCCAAAATTAGAGTCAAAAGGAAAGTTTATTAGA
>NW_006476947.1:0-339 GCF_000325575.1 Pteropus alecto | reverse complement strand
TGAATGGGTGAATGTACTGACGGGGATTCAATTCCCAGAAGCAGCCATGCTTTCTTTTTCTCTGCCCCAGTCTTCAGGAAGAAGCATCACTCTTTTATGCATGCAGTCGTTAGCTAAACAAACGTTTCCTGAGCATCTATTACGTGCCAGGTGACTGGAATCCAGCAATAAATGAGACATCGTTCTTGTCGTCAAGGGGTTGATAGTCCGGTGGAGAACAGGCCTACTAAGTTCGAGCGCAGATGGTGGAGGACAGACCTACTGAGTTCCAGCGTGGGCGAGGATACCGGACACGCAGCGGGGGGCCGGCGGAGGGGGCATCGCGAAGCATCGCGAAGC
>NW_006476946.1:0-339 GCF_000325575.1 Pteropus alecto | reverse complement strand
TTATATAGCTAAGGAGTAGAAAATTGTTCACTCATTGGCTATGTCATTCCCTTAGCACACCAAAATAAGTGGGAATAGTATCATTTATGCCTATAATTTCAAAAACACAATAGGACAGTGAGAGCTTTTAGTTATAGTTATCTAGACTGCCACAAGATGGGGCTAAATTTTAAGACCATCATTGTGATCTAACTGAACAAAAGGCTACCTAATTTTATTTTTGCCGTTGCTGCTGTTGTGAGGGGGGGAATGAGTTTGTAACAATGTAAAGCTTATGTGCTTTAACTAGTAATTGAAATATTTTAAAACAACTCTGGAAGAAGTATTTCTTCTTCCAGA
>NW_006476945.1:0-339 GCF_000325575.1 Pteropus alecto | reverse complement strand
CATTAAATTCTATAGGAGCACTGGTCCCTGGTTCCAAAAAGGTTTGGGCACCACTACTCTAGAGTGTCATTTCTCTTGTCACCTATTCTCCTAAACAGTTCCCCCCACCACCACACCCACCACATATACACATGCACCATAACAATCTAGACATTCTGTCTACCTAGGAATTTTCATAGATTTTTCTGTTAGTATCTGGGATCAACCAACTTCCCTATCACTTCTCTGGCATCTCTAATTCAGGATTCAGAAAAGGAGGTCAGCTTTTCATGCTATTTCACTCCAAGTTATGAACTAATCAGAAATAGAATGCCTCTAAATAAAAAGCTGTCTTTTTTT
>NW_006476944.1:0-339 GCF_000325575.1 Pteropus alecto | reverse complement strand
GCCCAAGAGGCAAGTTATGTGGTTCCTCGGCAGTGTCTGGGGTACGCAGTTGGTGAAAACACACAAAAAAGGCCGAGACCAGGGCAGTGGCTACGGCGGGGGGAGGTGCGTGACCGCGGGAGGGCCGCGGGCTCCTAAGTGACCGCTCACGCTGCGATCGGAGCCGCGGGCAGACGAGTTCGGCTCGTTACGCTTTAAACCGCGCGTATGCGTTTCCAGACCTTCTCTGTTCACAGGACGCAAAAAGTATTTCTACCGTTTACAACTTTACGAGAGAGCAGGTGGGAGAAAGAGGCGGTGAAGGGCACCTCAAAACCAGCCCGGAGGCCGGGCACCCCG
>NW_006476943.1:0-339 GCF_000325575.1 Pteropus alecto | reverse complement strand
TTTAGGGTTAGAATCAGGGTTAGGGTTAATGTTAGCATTAGGGTTAGGGTTAAGGTTAGAGTTAAAATTAGGGTTAGTTTTAGTGTTTTTGTTAGTGCAAAACTTAGGGTTAGGTTTAGAATTGAGTTAGGAGTAGCTTTAGTTTTATGATTAGGATCAAGGATAGGGTGAGGGTTATGGTTTTGGTTAGGGTTAGGGTTATGTTTAGTGTTAGAGTTAAAGTTAGGTTTAGTGTTAGGTTAAGGGTGAGGAGTTAGGGTTAGGGTTATTATTAGTGTATAATTTAGGATTAGTTTTAGTGTTAGTGTTGGAGTTAGGGTTGCATTAGGATTAGGGTTA
>NW_006476942.1:0-339 GCF_000325575.1 Pteropus alecto | reverse complement strand
TCATTCCCAGATGTGCTTGTGTGTAATTTGTATATTTGTCCTTGAGTTTTAGATGATCAGCTTATTATTATGTCAACAGGAGAGAATGGAGACATCCCTCATTATACCATGTATCTGATGTCACTCCATTGCATCTTTTCTTAATGATGATTTGGAGTTTTATTAGTAATATTCTAGGAAACCTAGACCTTTTAAGGAAAATATTCACAGTGTAGTTATACAGTATGCTTTTCCTTACTGTTATTTTAAAATTAAATATATCAGGGTGACATTGACAAATAAAATTACGGAATTTTCAAGTGTATAATTCAGTAATATGTCATATGTGTATTGCATTGT
>NW_006476941.1:0-339 GCF_000325575.1 Pteropus alecto | reverse complement strand
AGTGATGCCGAGACATCCAGAAACTAGCGATGCTGGGAAGATTTTCCTGGTCAAGGCCTCAAGGAGCATAGGTGAAGAGTTCAGCCATATCCAGTGATGGTGCTGGGAAGGAGGGGAGGAAGAGGAGTCTTCCAATGGAAACCAAAGCCTAGAGAAACATGGTCATAGGCGCTGACGTGCGGATGGAGGCGAGAAGAAATGCTCAGGTTATTCTCTCCGTATTGTCTTGTTGGCCAATCGTATCAGAATCCAGAGGGCAGGAAAGTTTGGCTGATGCATCCTGAGGACACACGCCTCCCAAGGAGTATAGAGCAGAGCAGGGAAGGAGAGAGCATGGAT
>NW_006476940.1:0-339 GCF_000325575.1 Pteropus alecto | reverse complement strand
GATCGCCAGGATTTTAATGTTCCTGTCAAATGGGCTGGGGTTTCTGGGCCTGCTGGCCTCTGGGTTTGGGCTGGATTGCTTGAGAATCGGAGAGAGACGGCAAGAGCTCAAGAAACGACTGTTAATCGTGGGAGGAACTCTGTTCTGGACAGCGGGCATCGCAGCCCTGGTTCCCGTGTCATGGGTCGCCCACGTGACAGTGCAGGAGTTCTGGGATGAGACCATGCCTGAGATCGTGCCCAGGTGGGAGTTTGGGGAAGCGCTCTTCATTGGCTGGTTTGCTGGGTTCTCTCTCCTCCTAGGAGGGTGTCTGCTCAACTGTGTGGCCTGCTCCACTCA
>NW_006476939.1:0-339 GCF_000325575.1 Pteropus alecto | reverse complement strand
GCTGAGTTTGCTTGATGGGGATCCTGAAAGTGCCGAAAAGATGTAGAATATGCACAGATGTTGATCCTGGGAGGCCTCTGGGAAAGGAGAGCTCCGAGCAGGTTTTGAAGGGTGAAAAAGGCACAACTCTCTCTGGACACCAGTCCTCGTCTGCAGTTCCTTCCGCTGGAAGTGTTCTCATGGCCCTTGTGTCTCCGTGCTGGCTCCTCCTCACCCTTCAGATCTCAGTTACTGTGACCACCCAACAGGAACAACGATCTAGCTCATTAGTCTCTCCTGTGACATTTTATGTTACCGTGAAAGCGGTTCAAGCAATTTCTCCTGCCTCTTCAACGTTAT
>NW_006476938.1:0-339 GCF_000325575.1 Pteropus alecto | reverse complement strand
GGCTGGGCAGCACGGAGCTCTGTCTCAGGGTGTCTTGGGGTGTTTCAGGGTGTGCTGGGTGTCTCAGGGTGTCCCGGAATGTCCTGGGGTGTCCTGGGGTGTGCTGGGGTGTCTCAAGGTGTCCCGGGGTATCTCGGGGTGTCCTGGGGTGTGCTGGGGTGTCTCGGGGTGTCTCATGATGTCCTGGGGTGTCCCAAGATGTTCTAGGGTGTCTCGGGGTATCTCAGAGTGTCTTGGGGTGTCCCGGGGTGGGGTGGGGCATGTCCTAACCCTCGCTGCTCTGTGGCGTCACACGGGGACCTCAGTGCAGCACGGGATCCGAGCCGGCGGCCGGAGCTG
>NW_006476937.1:0-339 GCF_000325575.1 Pteropus alecto | reverse complement strand
TGTGTGTGCATGTGTTTGCATGCATGTAGGTGTGTTTGTGTTTGTGTGTGTACGTGCGTATGTGTGTTTGTGTGTGTGCGTGAGTTTGTGCATGTGTTTGTGTGCCTGTGCGCATGTGTGTTTGCATGCATGTAGGTGTGTGTGTCTCTATGTGTATGTTGGTGTGTTTGTGTGTTTGTGCATGTGTTTGTGTGCCTGCGTGCATGCCTGTTTGCATGCATGCATGTGTGTTTGTGCATGCATGCATGTTCACATGTATGCATGTCTGTGTTTTGTGTGTGTGCATGTTTGCATGCATGTGGGTGTGTGTGCATGTCTGTGTGTTTGTGTGTGCATGTG
>NW_006476936.1:0-339 GCF_000325575.1 Pteropus alecto | reverse complement strand
AATCTAACACGTGACCGTATGAAACTGCTCCATTCTTGATTACAGTATGATCCCCACCCATTTCTACTACTCCTCAGTCACCAGACATTTCTAGAACAGACAACTGGAAAAGTGTTCCACACCAATTCAAAAGCAACATTAGTAGAAATCAGATTTCAAATGTTGTATTTTTCTTTAAGTGTTAACTATGTTATGTAAATTCTCTTATTCTTTAAACCTATATTCTTTATCTATATACTTACTTAAAGCTCTTTGCTGAATTATTTCTCAGTCTCTGTGAATTCCTTGAGCAATTTCATGTCATTGTGTATGTTCAAGACCGGCTAATCACTGAAAAAA
>NW_006476935.1:0-340 GCF_000325575.1 Pteropus alecto | reverse complement strand
TTTAAAATTATTCTTTAACATCAAATATCTAGTAAGTATTAAAATGCTCTGTCTTTTAATATTAACATGGGCTTGTTGGAACTTTATCCAATAAGCCAATGTTAACATTGAAAGACAGAGCATTTGCTGATATGTATTTTAGGTTTATACACACAAAAAAATACACACAGATACATTCTTACTTCTTTTTATTTTGCAATATTTTGCTGAATTCTGAATTCTGTGTACAAGATGGAATACAAGAAAGAACGAGAACTGTAAAGTCCCTAATTCCCATGGAGTTGTTCACCTCCTCCCCTCCAACCGCCCCCCACCACTGTGGATGAAAAACACCAGAGGA
>NW_006476934.1:0-339 GCF_000325575.1 Pteropus alecto | reverse complement strand
CAAAATGGAGACAAGCAACCTGCCAGATGCAGAGTTCAAAACACGGGTTACCATGAAGCTCGATGATCTCCGTGAGAACTTCGACAGAGAGATAGGAAACATAAGAACAGAGGTAGAAAACACAAAAATAAAGTCAGAAATGGAGAATACAATAACAGAAATAACCAAATAAATTTGAGGGAATCAACAGTAGATAGAGGAAGCAGAGAATCGAATCGGCAATTTGGAAGATAAGGCAGCGGGAAACACCCAATCAGAACGGCAAAAAGAAAAAAGGTCCACAAAAATGAGGATAGTTTAAGGGATCTCTGAGACCACAACAAATGTATCAACATTCAC
>NW_006476933.1:0-339 GCF_000325575.1 Pteropus alecto | reverse complement strand
TACACAAACAAGCTAAACAAATTGTTAGGACGTCAATGACTCAGAAGGATAATATATCGTGACCAATTTTACCCTCGGACCTCCGGCAAAGAAGGTGACGCTTGTTTAAATATACAAACTTATCTATGTCATTCATGACATTAACAGATTAACGGAGGAACACCACCCTGTGATCATCTGAATTAATGCACAAGATTTTGATGACGGTCAACATATATTCAAGATATGTATTCTCCACAAACTAGGATTCGAATGGATTTCCAGTTGCGTCAGAGTAAACATGGTTAAAAGTTAACAAATTTCCGTTTCCTATCAGGAATAAGACAAGGATGGTCCCCT
>NW_006476932.1:0-339 GCF_000325575.1 Pteropus alecto | reverse complement strand
CGTAACTACCTGAAACCCTCAGTTTTCTCATCTTTAAAAAAAGTGGATCCTACAATACTGTTCTCACAGGTTGTTGTGAAGATCAGGCAAGAGACCCATTGTAAAATCTATCAAGACCGCCTAAGGCATTATCCCCTCCACACCCCTCCTTGTGACTGGGCTTTGCTTATGAACTCACTCCAAGTACAGTCCTAGATAGAGGTATTACCTTTTGAGCTCTTTGAGGCTTGGCTGTTTCCAACAGGCTGCAGAAGGTAGCTACTCACTGTCTCTATGACTTTGGGTTCTGGGTCTTCATTTCCTGCTTATGTTGCATTCTGCCTATGTCATCAGTGTTGT
>NW_006476931.1:0-339 GCF_000325575.1 Pteropus alecto | reverse complement strand
AAAAGAAATACATATTGAATTGTAGTCATTATGACTTAAAGAAAATATAGACAGTTCCATGAAAATTCTATATTTTCCCTTATGAAATAAAAACAGTGTTTAATTAACAGTAGTTCCTTCTAATGTGCCGGGGATCATTTCCCCAAGGTCAATCACACTTTTAAATGTTGTTACTAACTTATATCAACCATTTGGTGCCAAGGCAAAGCAGCTTAGTCTGCCTAAGATATTTGCTTAATTCTGAAGATTTGAAATAATCGGCAGATCGGTTAACAATTTTTACAAAATAATGCTTATCTTTTCAAAAAATCATTAAATGTCTAATTAAAGAAGAATATG
>NW_006476930.1:0-339 GCF_000325575.1 Pteropus alecto | reverse complement strand
ATTGGTGCTGAGCCACTCAGCCTCTCTCGCTCGGGGTTCCTTGTGTCTGACAGAGGCCCCAAGACAGTGGCAAAGGCTGTTCTCAATGGCAATCCAGGAAGGTCCCAGCAGTGGGCCATTCAGAGCCCATTTGGAGGTTCTTGGAATGCCAAGGATGGGGAGAGAGGAAGGAGAGCCTGCCCAGCCAGTCCTGCAGATCTCCAACAGTGGGATCACAGAATGGACACCCAGCCTTCCCACCCAGCTCTCTAAGGCAAACACACCCTCCTGATGGGCCCTGTCCCCATGAGCAGTCTATTCCAACCAACTTAGGCTGATGGCCAAGGCAAAGGGGTTGGT
>NW_006476929.1:0-339 GCF_000325575.1 Pteropus alecto | reverse complement strand
GATCTAATCTAGAGAAGTCAGGGAGGGCTTCCCAGAAGAAGTGTCCTCAGACTTAAGATATGAAGGATGACTGACTATAAACTAGGTGAAAGGGGTGGTAGAGCAGCATACTAGGCACAGAAAGCATGTGCAAAAGCCGTGTAGTACTGAGGACCATCATGGCATGATAGAGGAGCTGTCAACCAGGACACACCTCTTCGTGGCATCCCCAGGTGGTCTCCCTGTGTGGGGTAGTTTGGGCTCCCTCAGAGTATGGTGAGTGAATTCCAAGAGAGCCAGAGGCAAGTGTATTGCATTTTTATAATCTAGCCTCAGAAGACACATAGCATCATTTCTGCT
>NW_006476928.1:0-339 GCF_000325575.1 Pteropus alecto | reverse complement strand
GAGTCTACCAAACAGACTTTGCTTGGATCCTCCCTATCTGCAGCTCTAAATTCATATATGCTAAGATGAATATGCTAAGGCTACCTTCCTGAAGCAGGTTCTTCCATCTGAATTCCTTTAGGGAGGTAAGGGAGGAGGGTCAAAGGTTCTTTTGTTTCTTAATAACTGAGCTTAAATCAACATCCCAAGAGGCATATTTTGGGGTGGCAGAACTTTGGTCCCCTTCAAAGGTAATCCTGAGCTTGCAAGGATTCAGTTAGATCCCCTGGCTGTCACTTCCAAAGGCAGAATAGGAAACCCACACTATTAAAGATTTCCAGGAACAGCGAGTTGAAACTA
>NW_006476927.1:0-339 GCF_000325575.1 Pteropus alecto | reverse complement strand
TGTTCTCACTGTGATCTGTGACTACAGCGGGAACGCCTGGGCACAGAAGTTGCACCAAAACAGAGGCTGTATCGGCCTGACGGCCTTTATCTCCCTGACATCCTGCTTTACCCAAGCCACAGAGTGCCTGTAGCCCAGTGACAGGCAGCCTCCCCTGCCATGCTTGGCTTAGGGTTGCGCCTTCTCTGCAGGCAAAAGACCTTGGCTAGCACAGTGAGCACGTTTGAAGGAAACAATTGTGGGCAGACCACTGCTGACTGTACACAATGCAATAAATCTTGTGGGGATCACTGGGGTCTGCCGTACTGCCCCAGACAGCATCTTGTCTCCATGTGATCT
>NW_006476926.1:0-339 GCF_000325575.1 Pteropus alecto | reverse complement strand
TCAAAGAGTGAACCATTATTTATCGTTAAGGGGAGACTTGGGCCACTGGGAGGACCGTAACTGCACAGGGGGTGCACTGAGAAATTCAACCTGTCTGAGCTCCTTCTGTGCACACCTGGGAGGAGAGTCACACGGGGAGGAGAATGACCTGTCTAAACGCGCCCCACGTGGCCGTGCCTCCTATTTTCTTCTGCCTGCAATGCTTTTCCTCTCGAGTTTGCGACTTTGCCCACATTAGAGCGAATTAGTGACCATTAACACAAAGTCTCGAGGCTTCGGGAGAGGTTGCATTCGGAGCATTTGTTGATGACAGACCATTAATGGATCATGTTTTTTTTT
>NW_006476925.1:0-339 GCF_000325575.1 Pteropus alecto | reverse complement strand
ATTCCTATATGAATCTATTCTGATCTCCGTCAGCGAAGAAGTGATTCTGGCTTCCCTTTGAACCTGATAAGGTACCACGAGATCGAGGTGCCTACTTCTCATGTGTTCCAGAAAGGTTTTCTTCTTGTCTGGGAAAGGGATGCTGACCTTTCCCACTGCCTCTCTTGCAGGGTTTTCCCACCTATGTACCTCTGTCAGAGCAGCTCCTTTGGAGGGGCTGGGTAGCTGGTGCCAGGACTGGGGTTCAGGTCGCTGAGGCCCAGCATCAGCAGTTCTGAGAAGGATGAGTGGTTGCTGCGACTTCCCGGGAAGTCTCTTCAGACGTCATCGGGGAAGATT
>NW_006476924.1:0-340 GCF_000325575.1 Pteropus alecto | reverse complement strand
ATGTGTCACAAACGACCACGGTTCCTTCCTCGTGTAGCTTACAGACGTGCTGGCGAGCAAAGCCACTGTCTAACACGCCGCTGGACGCACGGTATCTCCTCAGATGCCAGGTCCATCCCTCACCCATGGTGAAGCTGAAGATTGTGCAGGGGTCAGTCCTCACAGGTATGGCAAGAAAAGGCCACTTTTTGTCATTGTACAGTCCTACGTAATTCCCCGTTGCTCTAAATGTGTTTCTGTCCATCAAAAACATGTTTTTAAGTAACTTGTGAGATAAATACTTTGAGCCGAGATCAGAATCTCAAAATTTACATCGTCCAGTTCTGCGAATTAAAAAAAA
>NW_006476923.1:0-339 GCF_000325575.1 Pteropus alecto | reverse complement strand
TTAGATCTTTATAACGTATTCATAGTACAGCTGGAAGTTCGTGGCCTTTGACCATCATCTCTCCATTTCTCCCCCACACCCCCCACACCCTAGCGCTTGTCAAGCACCATTCTTCTCTGTCTCTATGAATTCAGATGTTTAGATTCCACATATAAATCATACAGTGTTTGTCTTTCTCTGACCTATTTCACCTAGCACAGTGCCCTCGAGGTCCACCCATGTTGTTGCCAATGGCAAGATTTTCTTTTCGATTATAGATGATGATATTCCATTGGACGAATGGATGGATGGAAAACAGATAGTAGCTCAATGTCTACAGAGGGATGAATGAATAGAGAT
>NW_006476922.1:0-339 GCF_000325575.1 Pteropus alecto | reverse complement strand
TTATCCATCTATGGCCTCTCAGCTTCCAACTAACTCACCCTTCGGGACCTGCTCTGTGAGAAAGGACTGGCCTCTTTAAGCCTTTCTCCTTGTGGGCGCGATCTTAAACTTTGCCAGTAGAGGGCGCTGGGGGCATTGCATCAGGAAAGAGGCTTCTCTTGGCTGCATCTGCTTTTTGTTGGCCCTGCTGCATAGTCTGGGAGGAGGGCATGTGCGTGGGAACATCTGGTGGTGCTCTGTCCAAGTTGTGCTCCCAGAGCAGGCAGTCCCTTGGCAGCCTCGCAGCCCCAGCCTAGGCCTGGTGGCCACCTTGGCATGGCCCTTCCAATAAGGATACTG
>NW_006476921.1:0-339 GCF_000325575.1 Pteropus alecto | reverse complement strand
TCACCCTCTCCGGACCCTGCTCGTGCCTGGGAACAGACAGCCCAGACCCCAGCTGCCCGGCACAGTGGCGGGCGCGCTGCGACCTGCTCCCTGGCAGGCTGGCTCCCGTCCGTCCTCCCAGGCGTGCTGGGAAGGCGGGAGCTCGGGACACAGGCGGTGCAGACGAGGGACGCGCGCGGCCCTCTCAGGGGAAGCGGCACAGCCCGCAGACCCCTCGGCGTCAGGCCCCGTGACCAGCCGCGGTCCCAGCTCCTGGCGAGTCCGTCACCGCCCAGGCCACCGTGGCCTCGCCCGCCACCTCCATCCCGTGCGGCCCTCGGGGACGCCGCAGCCGGTGAG
>NW_006476920.1:0-339 GCF_000325575.1 Pteropus alecto | reverse complement strand
GAATATTGTTCAGCCATGAGAAAGAAGAAAACTCTGCCATTTGCAACAACATGGGTGGATCTTGAAGACATTATACTGAGATAACTCCAGCAGAGAAAGACAAATTCTGTATGCAATAATGTGTGGAATCTAAACAATCAAACTTGTTGAAACAGAGTATAGAATGGCAGTGGCCAGGGCTGGGGGTGGGAGGAACTGGAGAGATGTTATTTAAGGGCACAAACTTACAACTAGTAAATAAATAAGCTCTGGAGATCTAAAGCACGAGATGCTGAGTATAGCCAACAATACCATTTTACAAAAGTCACTCCGAGACTAAATCTTAACTGTTCTCGACAC
>NW_006476919.1:0-339 GCF_000325575.1 Pteropus alecto | reverse complement strand
AAAAAAACAGAAGGCAATCTTCAGGATTTAGGGCTAGGCTAAGAGTTCTTAGATTTGACACCGAAAACATGATTGATAAGTGAAAAAAACTGATAGATTGGACTTCGGCAAAAGTTTACACTTTTGCTCTGTAAAAGACCCTGTTAAGATTAAAAGACATATACAGACTAGAAGAAAATATCTGTAAACCACATAACCAAAAAAAGGCTCATACCTGGAATATACAAAGAACCCTTAAAACCAAACAATTCAATTAGAACACGAATAAGACATGAAGTGACATTTTGTTGAAGATATGGAGATGGCAAATAAGCACACGAAAAGATGTTCAACATCATT
>NW_006476918.1:0-339 GCF_000325575.1 Pteropus alecto | reverse complement strand
TTTTAAATGTATAAAACTTGCCATTTCCCAATCATGTTACTGCATTGTTATCGCTGTTCTTGAGGTTATCTGTTGCTACTGCATCAGAATATTGTAAATAAAATATAATGGTACGCTACTAGAATCCATGTTCACTGACAACGTTTTCTTGGCAGTTTGAAATTGACCTCAATGGGAACATTTACACCAGAGAAATTGACGAAGATTACAAATCTAGGCTTGACTTACTGTATTAGTGAATGTTTAGATGAAAAGAAAGTGGTTGAGAATATGTTAACAATGAAGATTGAATGTCTATGTTTATGGTGTAAGTGGGCTTTAAATTGTACATAGGACACA
>NW_006476917.1:0-339 GCF_000325575.1 Pteropus alecto | reverse complement strand
TATTTCCTGTTCAAGTCTTTACAGAGGAACGAGGAAACATGGAAAGGAAGCTGTGCTCTCTGACAACACTCTGCTCTGCCCCAGCCTGACTGTGCTGTCCTCCTGTGATTGAGAGATAAATGATTGAGAGTAAATGATAAGGTCATCAATAGCTATCTAAGAGACTAAACTTCTTAGGGCAACATTTTCATCACTCTTTCTCTATTCCAAGCAAGAGATTTACGTGAAAAAAGAAAACCTTTCTAGCAATAATTATCAGCAGCGGAATAATCACTATATATCTCATGAGAGGTTTGATCGTTTCTCTTTGGGAACAAGGATCTTCACTCTCTATACAAC
>NW_006476916.1:0-339 GCF_000325575.1 Pteropus alecto | reverse complement strand
ATACTCAAAGAATTACACAGCAGAAAAGATCAAGGGGCATTATTTGGTTTGGGGGCCTCTATAATGGTTCTGAATTAATTTTGCCATGTGCTGTAACGCACAAAACTTATAGGAGTATTCAGTACTAAGTCTCAAGTTACAATTATTTTGAGATCACACTGATCTCAATATAAGGTTCCCCTAATAATGTTAGGTGAGTTGCTAAATATAAAATAGGGGACAAATGGGCATGTCTCACCCTAACCATCAGACAACTATTCTTTTACCCAAATTACCCTTGATCATAGCACACATTGTCCTAAAACACCCCAGAGTGAACAGGAAAGCTCTGAACCAATG
>NW_006476915.1:0-339 GCF_000325575.1 Pteropus alecto | reverse complement strand
AACTCTAACCCTAATTATAACCTTAATCATAATCAGAACTCAAATGTAACTCTAACTATAATCATAACACATAATCTATCAGCAAAACCTAATACTAATCTGAAGGCAAACCTAGTCCTTGCACTTACAATCACTGTAATATTAACTCTAATTTTGAGCCAAAGGTTAAAATCAAAGGAACCTATAACCCTAAACCTGAACTCAAGCCTCCCACAATTGTCAACTCATCCCTAATCTCGACCTTACCCATAAAGATAACCTAACCCTAAAACTAAGAATAACTCTCAATATAACCAAAGTCTTTATCTTAAAACTAATCCCAACACAAATGATAAGTAA
>NW_006476914.1:0-339 GCF_000325575.1 Pteropus alecto | reverse complement strand
TCAGAGTGGTCAAGACGATGACCTCTGGGGCTTAATGAGGAACCTTTAACATGGGCCTCTCTTCAAATCATGGTACTCAAAGTACGGGGATCCCCAAGGCCCTTTCGGAGTTCTACTGGGTCAAAATTACTTCTATAACATGACCCACATGTCATTTGCTTCCCGCACGAGTCGGCATTGGCGCCGATGGCAGGTAACACAGCTGGCAACTTAGCGTGACTCAAGGCGGTGACACCAAACTCCACTAGCAGCCACCGAACTCTCCTTCACCGGCAGACTCGTAGTGCACAGCAAAACAGAACACGCCGGTTTCCCTTACCACTGTTTTCGATGAAAACA
>NW_006476913.1:0-340 GCF_000325575.1 Pteropus alecto | reverse complement strand
TGTGTGTGTGTGTGTGTGTGTGTGTGTCACATATTCCTCACCCATCCATCACATTAATTCCCTTGTTTTCCTTTCATCGTATATTTTTCGGTTATTTACTGAGTGGCCATCCCGGCGATTACGATGAACAACTCGATTTACGTCAGTCTAGTTCAGAGGATTGTCGACTTCATTTCAACAGCGTACACAATTTTGCTCCTGCAAACTTCCGTTCCTTCCTCCCCTACCTCATGCGGCCGTCGTCACTAATCACATCTTTACGCACTGTATGTCCATCGACATCGAGTCGCACCTGTTGCTCTAAGCAGCCGTCTCTTAAATTCTATAGACCTATTAAGAA
>NW_006476912.1:0-339 GCF_000325575.1 Pteropus alecto | reverse complement strand
TGAATTTTACGGTATATAAATTATATCTCAATAAAGGCAGGGGTGGGGGTGTACAAGAAGGTACAGAGAGACCAGCCTAGGCTGTTGTCCCAGTCCAGATGACAGACAACACGGGCCTGGACTAGGCTGTTGGTGGAAAGGTGTGGGGCAGTGGTCAGATACTGAACAGCCTCTGGAGGCTGCTCAGCAGGGCTGACTTACAGAGTGGACATGGGGGCGAGCAAGAGCGGTCACAGATGACCTGGCTTACTTCCAGTCTGAACGTGTGAAAGAAGATAGAGTCACTTTCTAACTGGGGAAGACTGGGGACTGACACTTGTTTAGGGAATCCTGACTGGC
>NW_006476911.1:0-339 GCF_000325575.1 Pteropus alecto | reverse complement strand
TCAGATGCTGACATCCTCATCTGGCAGAGCAGTTTCCTGAGCAACCTCTAGATCATGCTCAAGTGTGTTGCCAAAGCTGGGTCCATAACAGCCTCTGGTGGAGAAAGAGCAGGTATGGCAACAAACTCTAAGTTAGGTTCTCCTATTAGTTTTCTAGCGAGCCAGAGGAAGGGGTTTTTGAAGTTGTAGTTACTTTTGGCAGAAATGTCAACATACCGAAGATCCTTCTTTCAGTGGAAGACAACTGATTCTGCGTTAACTTACTTGTCCTTAGTATCTACTTTGCTGCTACACATCATGATGGGGCTGTTTTCACATACTTGTACCAAATCTCTATGC
>NW_006476910.1:0-339 GCF_000325575.1 Pteropus alecto | reverse complement strand
GTTGACCGTTAGCATATCTCTGCCCAGAACCACACCCTTAACAGTCAGGAAGCAGGTCTATCTGTCAGGATGCTTTCAGAATTACAAGGGACAGAAAAAATTTATTATCTCAAACAAAGGCAGTTCAGGCTTCAGGGCTGGTTGATTCAGCAGCTCTAGGGTATCACCTGGGTCTTGGGTTATTTCTCCCTCTCCATTCTGTCATCCACCACATTTGTTTCTTTTCATAGTCAAAAGATGGCTGGCAAAAACATTGAGGGCTATGTATGTCTTTGCTCTCGTCTAGTGGGAGAAAGAGAAATCACTCCCCCAGGCATGGATTATAATTAGATTGGGGCA
>NW_006476909.1:0-339 GCF_000325575.1 Pteropus alecto | reverse complement strand
AAACAATGCATAGATTTAACTGAGGAAAATGTGTGAAAACAATAAGATACCATTATAGACCCATGATAACAGCGAAAATCCAGAACACTAAACTCATCAAATGCCAGGGAAGATGTGGAGCTCGATGAACCCTCATTCATTGCTGGTGGGAATGCAAAATGATACTGCTGCCACTTTGGAAGACAGTTTACAGGTTTCTTAAGTTTCTAACAAAACTAAACATACTTTTAAATATTACCTAGCAATCGTGCTCCTTGGGATTTACACAAACAAGTTTAAAACTTAGGTCCATCCAAATACTTGCTTGCGAAAGAAACCATCCTAGAATTTGTGTGGAAC
>NW_006476908.1:0-339 GCF_000325575.1 Pteropus alecto | reverse complement strand
ACACGTCTGGACATACAGCTACCTATACGTATTCAAGCTGTCTTGTTGCTTTTTCACTTAGAAACGTGTATCGGGTGTGGTGCAACTTGCCGTGTGCAGTCAGAAGGATGCTTTTGGAATCTGTGACCACGGCCCCACGCGTTGCTCGGGAAGGCCGCATTTTAACCTACTGGACGCATACGCCTCGTCGCGTCCATCCTTTCCCCCCTGACGGGCATCGAGACTGTCTCCCGTCGCCGACATCCTGTGCCCGTGTCGCGATGCACTAGGCGGACCAGCGTGTCTGCGGAAGGTGTACCGGGAGGCGGACTTGCCGGGTCGTAGAGGGAATGGGTGCTT
>NW_006476907.1:0-339 GCF_000325575.1 Pteropus alecto | reverse complement strand
CAGTAAACTATATTTTTATAAAACAGAGAGTTAAATCTTCATGTGTTATGTTCCAAAAACAGTTCTTGCATAGAGATGTTTTGAATCAAATCACAAATCCCTTGTCCTACAGTTTACTGTTGAGAAAGACAAGGAAGCAGACTCTTCCAGAACGGTGTGGTCAGAGCCATGTTAAAAGGAACATGGCAGGTGCCGTGATTGTCCACAGGCACCTGACCCAGCTCAGGCTGGGAGCCGGTGGCAGAAGGATGTGGCCTTCCCAGCAGAGGGGGACAAGGCGGCGCTCCCAGGCTCTGACTCCAGTGAAGGGCCAGCCAGTGTGAGATGCGTGGAGAAGCG
>NW_006476906.1:0-339 GCF_000325575.1 Pteropus alecto | reverse complement strand
CTTCTCTTTGGCCCCCTTCCGGGCCCTCCTTCCCCCAATGCTGTGTATCCCAAACGCTTCCAGCCCATGCCAGGGTTTTTCTCTCTGTGCCGGAGCTCGGCACTTCCGAAGGCTCGTTGTGGTCGATGTGAGCTGTCGCGTAGAACTAACCTAGGAGGCTGGCTCCGTCCCTCATCTCCAAATGACATCTTCTCTTAACCCACAGCTCGGGCTGGGCTTCCATGTCCAATCAGCCCAGAAATGAAGGACAGGGGCCGACGCCCAGTGTGCATATGCCTTCGGTAAAGGATGCTTCACTCTAGCCTGGGTGAAGACAGGTCGCGGGATGGAAGGAGGAAC
>NW_006476905.1:0-339 GCF_000325575.1 Pteropus alecto | reverse complement strand
AGGATAGAATCAAGGAACTTAAGGACAAATAGAATCTACACAGTCTGAACATAGAAAAGAGACCCAAAAAAAAGCAAATAGAGCCTCAGTGACCTGTGATACAATAACAAATGTTTTAACTTTTTAGAACTTCCAGAAGGTGAGAGAGAGGGTATGGCTGAAACAGTAGTCACAGAAACAGTGGTTAAAACTTCCCAAATTTAATAAAAGACACAAACCTATACATTTAAGAAGATAAGTGAAACCCAAACTGGATTAACACATCATAATTAAATGTTTGGAAACTAAAGACAAAAATAAATGTGAAATCAGAAATGACACCTTGCCTATAAAGGCACA
>NW_006476904.1:0-339 GCF_000325575.1 Pteropus alecto | reverse complement strand
TTTGCTCAGATTTCCCTGAGGCTCTGCGGTGATCTGTCTCGGAGGGTATGGGGGGAGGGGCACTTTGGGTTGGGGGTTGGGAGTTGGGGCTATGGCTCATCCTTGGTTTTGCAATGTCTGGCAGCAAAAATCAACTGTTGTTCCTCTGTGGTCTCACCCCGCTTCTCTGCTTTCTACCCTGATGACTGTGCCCTGCAGCTGGCCGGCCAAAGCTCACAACTTTCCAAGGCAGAGTTGTTCAGTGAACTCACTGCAGGAACTCATGTTCCTTCTACCCTCTCCCTCCTGCAGGAAGCTTGAGAGTCTGCGAGAGGTAGCTTCAGTCTCAGCAGTGTTTGC
>NW_006476903.1:0-339 GCF_000325575.1 Pteropus alecto | reverse complement strand
AGAGACAGAGACAGAGTGTGGGACAGAAGTGAGAATGGGAGAGACATACGCGGGGGATGGTGACTGGGAGACACTGCAAAGAAACAGGGGTTTACCGAGAGTAATGCCTAGAACCTGCGCATGTGTTCTTTTCTACCTTCTCAGTTAGATTTATCACCAAAACTCTGCTTTATCTTATCCAAAATGATCTTTATGTATTTTTCTCTATACTCAAATAAATATTGTTTCTGGGGAAATTTTAAATATCTCACAGCCATTCAAGTTCTTTCGTTCGTTCGTCCGTCCGTCCGTCCATCCGTCCCTCCCTCCCTTCTTTCCTTCCTTCTTTTTTCTTTCTTT
>NW_006476902.1:0-339 GCF_000325575.1 Pteropus alecto | reverse complement strand
GGCCAGCTCTTGGCCAGTGCCTTCCTTGACACTAGGTTTCTTCATCCCTGCTGGCATTGAAGGCGGGAGACCGGTGATAAGCGCTGTGATGGTGCTGTGACCAGAGGGATGAATTCGGCAGCCAAAGTTGCATTTCCTGGACACTTACTTTATCGATTATACTCCCTACTACTTCAGCCACTTCGCCTTCCGAGCCAGGAATCTTCATCTTCAAGATCATGTGATAAATGGTCAGAGGTGGCTGGTTTATGCGACTTATGAATGACCTCTTCATCACCACATGTTTGTTGGTGGTGTTGGTTCGTCTGGCTAGAAACCTGTACAACTTGACCAACAGCC
>NW_006476901.1:0-339 GCF_000325575.1 Pteropus alecto | reverse complement strand
TAGATGATGATAAGGTATGTCATAAAGCCTATCTTATTTTGTGGTTTTCTTTGAAAAATATTTACTGAGCATCTAAGTGGCAGACCTTTACTTGAGAATTATCACCCACCCACCTGCTTTCTCAATCTTAACTTATTATTATTTTATTTAGGGAACACTTAAGAGACATCCTTCTTAAGACAGGGTGAGGACCTGATGCTTGGACACCATAGCTGTAATTTAACATAGCCCATGTAATTCACAAGTAGGTCTGTAACGAACCAGGTTATCAACAAGATCAAAGCACCAATTACTTCCATATCACCTCGAAAACTTTTTATTCATATTCACACACAGTTA
>NW_006476900.1:0-339 GCF_000325575.1 Pteropus alecto | reverse complement strand
TTATTTGAGGAACTGTCTGAAAAAGCATTTTGGGAGAGCAAGGAGGGGAATACCATATCCAGAGGGTCAGGATGCCAAAATTTTGGAAGTAGCACAGGATAATTTAAACAGGTTTCAAAGCAGGCAAACCTCACTTCTCCTCCCCCTCTTCCAAGCTCTGTGACCTAGGTGAGTTCCTTCACCTCTCTGAGCATCAGTCTCCTGAGGGTGAAGTACTCAGCTCACAGATAGACAAAGACAAATGTCAGGTTTCTTCTTTTTTTCCTTCTACTGCCGCCCCCCACCCCCGCCCCCCGTGGGAGTCTTATCCTCACTGTAGTTCCTGGTAGAGTCATTCAT
>NW_006476899.1:0-339 GCF_000325575.1 Pteropus alecto | reverse complement strand
GATGGGCCCGGGCTGCGGGCGGGGCGGCCATCCTGAGGACGGTCCCCTTTGCTGGCGGACCCCTGAGCCGAGGCCCCCGGCGGGGAGCCGGGAGGCACCGTGCAGAGAGGACTCGGCACCGCCCAGGCCCGGCCTGTCTCCTCGGACACCCTCGGAAGCTCCGTCCCCCTGCCGCGTCCACTGCTTCCCACGTCCACTGCTTCCCGCATCCACGCTCGTCTGTAGGTTTCCCACTGTTTTCAGCCGTCTCCCGTTTGCGTGGAAAGACTCTGCACCCAGCGGAGCCGTAGAAACCTGCGCATCAGCTGGCAAAACGCCGTCCCCTCAGAGCCCGGGAAG
>NW_006476898.1:0-339 GCF_000325575.1 Pteropus alecto | reverse complement strand
TATATTTATATATTTCTGTGTATACTTGTTTTCTGCTATGTAAATTGTACTATTAGATTTTTGAATTGGATCTAGGAGCAGAGAAAGGATATTAGTGGGAAAACATAAAAACTGAGTAAAATCTGCAATTTAGTTAACACTATTTTTCCAAGGTTAATTTCTTAGTTTTTAAGTATGACTATGGTTGTGCAAGATTTGGCTGTTAGAAGAATATGACTGCAATTTCTATAAGACATTTTTGTACTAATTTTTCAAGTTTACTGTAAATATAAAGTTATTAAATCATTCAGTCTTAAAACACACACACATACACACAGTGTGTACATGCGCACACATACA
>NW_006476897.1:0-338 GCF_000325575.1 Pteropus alecto | reverse complement strand
TTGTTTTCTGTGACTTCTTTTTAGAAGAAGGAGCTGGACCTTCACTGGAATATAAGCTCCTTAAGGATAGGGAACCGTGTCTGTTTTGTTCACTTTTGTGTCTATCACAAATGTTCAATAAATAGAATGACCATATAATTGATCATACAAATAGGGACACTTTTGAGAAAAAAAGAGGGAGATTAATAATTCTTCAAAGGTCACAAGTACAAACAATAAAGTCCAGATAAATTTAGAAATATGCTCACCTTATCAAAAAACACTTGAAAAATACATCAAAGACTATTGATAATGAAAAGCTTAAAGATTTCATTGGGAAGAAGAAACAACTCAAAACA
>NW_006476896.1:0-339 GCF_000325575.1 Pteropus alecto | reverse complement strand
AACCCCTTTATCTACAGCCTGAGGAACAGAGACATTAAGAGAGCCTTGAGGAAAATTATCTGAAGAACATCCTTTTTTTTGGTTATTGTGTCATCTGCCTTGGGCATGGATTTTTAAATGAGTCAAATTATAGAAATACTGCGTGAGTCAGAATGATGTCTCATTTGTCCTTAACCAAGTTCTTTCGCCATAATAACTAAAGGTTATTCAACTTAGGTTTGAAAATTGACTCAGGTCTTCTCTAACACTGGGATTTTTCATAATTTATGTGAACTTTCTGTAGCTGATTTTTCAGTCAGGTTTTATTAAAGCAGAACCTAAATAAGGGATTCTTTGTAT
>NW_006476895.1:0-339 GCF_000325575.1 Pteropus alecto | reverse complement strand
GCAAAAACATATGTGAGCTATAAAAGCTCCAGTCCCAACCTTATGAGTGGAAAAGGTAAAATGACTACTGCTTCACTTCTTCACTTCTGTCTTTTATATTTCATGTGGAAATGTCCTTTGTGGCCCACCTAAAAGGAAATCTACAGGAAGAGGAATTCTGGAAAATGAATTCAACCTAGTTACATTGACACACTACAATGCCACCACACCCTCCTTAAATTCCCTTGATTGTTACTTTTTTTTTTTTTAGAAAGGACCTCCCACCTGTACCAATCCACTGTGACCACTATTGCCTCTGGCAAGGTTCTCAGGGTAGATTCTGAGTGCTGTGCCTATATA
>NW_006476894.1:0-338 GCF_000325575.1 Pteropus alecto | reverse complement strand
GGGGATAAGGAGAGTAGCTGCAATATCACAAAACTTTATTGAGGTTTTACTTGCCTCATGCTCAGAGCTATGTGTTATGTTGCTTTAATTTTAAATCTGCATCATACCCCCACATTGGCATGCATACATTATTGTTAATTTACAGTTGAAGAAAGGAGTACAGTATTCTTGTTTAATTTAAACCAGGTCTTTGGGTAAAAAAGGGTGAATTCAGGTGTGCATTTGAGCAGTGAGATCTATTCCAAGGAAGCAGGGTGAAGGACAATGTCTTCCCATACAATTTAGTTTTATGTGGCTATTGAGCCCTTGATATGTGGCTAGTCCAAATTGAGATGTGC
>NW_006476893.1:0-339 GCF_000325575.1 Pteropus alecto | reverse complement strand
CATGACCAAGGGATATGCAGCGGGCTTGGACCGACGCTGCCAAACACATCCAAACGGAGTGACCACTGTCGCAGGTTTGGAGGCGAGACCCTCAACAGCTCGCCCTGCACAGGCAGGTTCCCAGTAATCCGCCCCTCCCTCTCACACGGGCACCTCGCACGGATGAAAGATCAAGAATGAAGACCAGTGACAAGCCAGGGCCTGTGGAAATGGCCTCTGGTCCCGGCTCAAGTGCCGTGGCTGAGAAAGCCTGGGTGGGTCGTGGGTATGGCCAAGGCCGGGGACAAGCTAGCCACGTGGATGGACAGTGAGCACACACTCAGCACGGAGCAGCACAGC
>NW_006476892.1:0-339 GCF_000325575.1 Pteropus alecto | reverse complement strand
TTGGTATTGTCATCATTTTTAGTTTTAACATTTCTGGGGAGTGTGTAAAAGTGTCTTTCTTTAATTTGCATTTCCCTGCAGACTAATGTTGTTGGGCATCACTTCATATATGCATTGTCATGTATCTTCTCGTGTATGTCTTTTGTGAACAAATCTTTTGCCTATTTTTATTGGATTGTTTATTATATGGAATTGTAAGTTTTTCATTCTTATAACAAATCCTTTGTCAGATATATGCCTTGCACATATTTTCTCCCAGTCTGTGGCTTGCCCCCCACTGCCTCCCCCTCTTTTTTTTCCTAACGGTGTTTTTTAAAGGGCAGAAGTTTTAAATTTTGA
>NW_006476891.1:0-338 GCF_000325575.1 Pteropus alecto | reverse complement strand
GAAACACCCCACATCTCCCTCCTTAAGGCCCTCGAAACCCTCGACGCGGCCCGATCTGGCCCTGCCCCTCCCCGAGCACCCGTGCGTCCCTCTGCCGCCCGGCGTGTGCCTTTCAGTCATCGGCCACGTCAAGCTTCTTCCTGCCCCAGGGCCTTTGCACGTGTGGCGGGTACTCTGCCCACGTCGCTCCTCCCCCTCTGTTAGCTCTGCTGCTTCGTATGCGTCACCCCTCGGCTTCGATGTCACCCGTGTTCGCCAGGCGGAGGCTGAAAGGCACGGAGGCTGAAACGCACAGGTGCCGTGGAGGCACAGCTGGCCTCTGCGTGTGTGTGTGTGTG
>NW_006476890.1:0-338 GCF_000325575.1 Pteropus alecto | reverse complement strand
GAGGCTGTGACGTGGTGTGTGGGACGAGGGGACAGCGTCCCGTGGACTGGGCGCCCGTCTTGCACGGAGGAGCCTCCTGGCGCCCGTGAGCGTCCTAGGCCCGCAGACCCCACCGCTAGCCCGAGCCGGACAGTCCCGTGCAGCTCCGGGTTTCCACCTGCAATAAGCTGCGGCGTGTACGTCGCTCCTGGGGTGCCGTGCGGGGAGCCTGAAGGCATCGCCTCCCACTCGCGATGGGGGGCTTTCCACCCGGAGGCGTCCGGCCGCAGGGCGAGCAGCGGCGCTGCCGAGTGGACCCATGATGGACTTTGGGGACGTGCCCGGCGAAGACCTGCGGA
>NW_006476889.1:0-338 GCF_000325575.1 Pteropus alecto | reverse complement strand
AACAGTATGGTACTGGCATAAAATCAGACAAATAGACCAATGAAATAGAACAGAGAATTAAGACATTAACCCATTCATATATGGTCAACTAATATTTAACAAGAGAGCCAACAATACTGAATAGGAGAAGATAGTCTTTTCAATAATGGTGTTGGAAAAACTGTATTAAAGAATAAAATTGGATACCTATCTTATACCTCTCACAAAACAATATCTCCAAGTGTATTCATGACTTAAATGTAAAGCCTACTATTATAAAACTCCTAGAAGAAACATATAGAAAAATCTCTATAACATGTCATGGAAACAATTTTTTGGATATGACACCAAAAGCACAA
>NW_006476888.1:0-338 GCF_000325575.1 Pteropus alecto | reverse complement strand
CTTGATTCCATTGTCTGTGAGCACCTTCTTAATGCATGAAAGCCTTGCAAAACCGCTTTTTGTGTGAAATCACTGGGATTCCGTCACTTGCCATCAAAAGAATCCTGATTAACACTGGTGATCATGATTAAGATAGGGTTCTGCTCAAATAAGAGGGTTGCCTGCCATCTGCAGGTCCTGGTACACTCCCTGGGACACTAACTTTTAGACTACTGAACTTCAAGATGAATAATATTGCCCATCCTCTCCTATCCCCTTGCCCTCAAAAAATCTGTAATGACAGAGTTGCCAACTTTAATAATGTCACATTATATCATTTTAAAAAATCGACTTGCTAT
>NW_006476887.1:0-338 GCF_000325575.1 Pteropus alecto | reverse complement strand
TTTTTTGTTTACAATGCCACCAGCAAAGTACAAGGGTTCCAAGCTCCACATCCTTAGCAACGCTTGTTACTTTCCATTGCTTTTGGTGTTATCATAGCCTGTTAGTGCATGTCAGGTGATATCTCACTATGATTCTTATTTCCATATACCTAATGAGTAATGATGTTTAAAATTTTTACATGTCACTGTTGAACATTTTTAAATCTTTTTTGGAGAAATGTCTATTCAAGTCCCTTGCCTATTTTTTAATTGGGTTGGTAGGCTTTTGGTTGTTGAGGTGTAAGAGTTCTTGATATATTCTAATAGTATCTCCTATAAGATATGTGACATGCAAATAT
>NW_006476886.1:0-338 GCF_000325575.1 Pteropus alecto | reverse complement strand
CCAATCACTTGCCTTGGAACTCTTGTGGAAAAAAATGTTATGCGATGATAATAGCACATATAATGTTGAGTAAAAATACAAAGCAAGCATGAAAATAAAATTATATTTCCAGAAAAAAATAAATTCTATAAAACTTAGTTTAAAATAATGGAAGAAACAAAAATATTTTTAGAAAAATAATAATAAAATGAAAATAATGGAAGCATTGACAGAATCTGGGAGGTGTGATGGGGAAGACATGGATTTGGTTATCAATTATGATCAGACCTCATAAATAGTAGACATATAGGTATGTCTAAACATGATGGATCCAGAAGTAGGGCTTAAAAGGAAATTTT
>NW_006476885.1:0-338 GCF_000325575.1 Pteropus alecto | reverse complement strand
AAAAAATTATTTCGCAATTTCAAACAAAAGGGAAAACACCTTCTCATAAACTTAACAAAGACCTGTGAAAGACTTCTGCACTGACAATATAGAACATTGGTAAAAGATAGTGAAGAGGATACAAAGAAATGGAAATGTATTAACCTAGTCAAACTAGCCATATTCCCAAACAATATGCAGATTTAATGCAATCACCATCAAAATACCAAAGGCATTTTATAAAGCAAAACATCGTCAGAATAGTATGGAGGCACAAAAGACCTTGAGGAACCATCCTGAGAATACAGAATGAGTCTGGAAGTGCCACTCTGCAGGACTTCGAATTATATTACAAAGTG
>NW_006476884.1:0-338 GCF_000325575.1 Pteropus alecto | reverse complement strand
TTTCCTAATATATATTTCTTGTAGGTCAGTTCATTTTATGGACAAGTCTTTCTTTTCTTTTAAAAGTTTCTGCTACACTAATATTTTTGAGTCTTGAAATTGCTGCCATTTTTCAAAACAAAGAATGCTTCCTCTTTCCTCAAAAAAAAAAAAATCAGTGGTCTTTTTGTATTTAGAAAGAACATTACTGTGCTAGTTAATAGTCCAGTTACGGCATTTGAGACAGTTCTTCTATGGCTGCCTAAAATACAAGCCCCCAGAACAGTCAGGAATGTGGCTCTGAGGTTAAACTTCATGGGTTCGAATTTCAGATTTACCACTCTGGTAGGTGACTCTGG
>NW_006476883.1:0-338 GCF_000325575.1 Pteropus alecto | reverse complement strand
AAATCAGAATGTCACCACAGCAATGCGTGCCTTTAGTGACACGAGGAATGTGGCATGGACTGCTAAAGATTTTCTGCTCCCTCTCCTCACTACTTTACCAAAGTTACCTCTTGCATTATAACATTCAATTTCCTCTTCTTTGAAGGCCATTGTCGAATTACTGGCGAAATATGAACTCACTCCAGAACCGGAAACAAAAAGGGGAAAGCACCACTGCAGAGATCCCCTTGGATGTGGATTCAAGTGAGTAAGGCTATATAACTCCTGTGATGAGGAAATGGCTCTTCGGACTTGCTGCCTAGGCATTTTACAGTACGACAACACTGCTCACACCCAGA
>NW_006476882.1:0-338 GCF_000325575.1 Pteropus alecto | reverse complement strand
AATTACTATTTATTAAAATTAAAGAAACAACTTAACCATATTTAATTACTATTGATCAAAATTAAAGAAAATTGTTTTTACTAAAATTAAAGAAACAAATTTATGGAATCAGTGAAATAAGAAGAAACTCATAGTCAAAGTAACAAATTGTCTTGTTTAAAAACATTCAATCAAGGCAAAGCTTAACTATATAAAACTTAACAAAAAATAATTTTTTAAAAAAACCATTTTAGTCAAAAGCCATTTGTCCAGCATGTGAACAGATCGTTCAGATTCTATTTTCTTTATTTTTTTACTTTGAAATTACAGCAAACACAGAGAGTACATATGGATGGCAG
>NW_006476881.1:0-338 GCF_000325575.1 Pteropus alecto | reverse complement strand
TAAAATCTGCTAATAGCTTGAGCCCATTGACACAGATCCCCCTCATCTTTCAGATAGGACGGCCCTTTCTTAGTGATGCCAACAGGTGAAAGAGGCAAGACCACATGGGTCAGTGAGACACTAAGTGTATTTACACTTGCTCGGCTGCAGCCAGCACAGTAGGAACACTCCATGCCCAGAAAGTTCCCAATCACTCAGTCTCAACACTTTTCTCTACTGATCACCAAGGTGACACAAATAATATATAGTAGAGACAGGGCTCAAACCCATGTCTGTCTGACTCACAACCCCACCTTTTCTCTACCATTATAAAAAATCTCACTTGATTAAAAAAAAAT
>NW_006476880.1:0-338 GCF_000325575.1 Pteropus alecto | reverse complement strand
AATTGTAATAAAAGCAGCACGCTTTAGAGAGTGAAATGGGCCATTGTTAATAAATACAACAGGATAAAAACCATGAACCAGGATTGTCTCAGCAAAATTGGAGTGTACAGGCACCCTACTTATAAGTGTCATGATTATATTTTGGTTCATGACAGTTTTTAGAATATGGTTTGGTTATTGTAAAAGTGGTCTACTTACAAAACAGCTTTGTTTATTACACACTCTCAAGTAACTCTTTTTACTTTTCCACTTCTCAATCTGAGCTTTCTTGTGAAGTATTCATCAACACTTCTGCTGCAGTAGGTTGTTCTCAGACTTCTGACATATTTATTATTGGT
>NW_006476879.1:0-338 GCF_000325575.1 Pteropus alecto | reverse complement strand
AAGCCATACCTTGGAGCACTTCACGCTGTTCTTGCACAGAGCCATAGGTACCCTTTCTCGCCCAGATTTCATCAATCGCCACCTAATATCTTCTCAGTAACATATGACTCCAGTATCCTCTGTCGTCGACCTCTGAGCTGGCAGGCACGTCCACTTCCTTGCCGCCACAGCTTACGGGAACTTCCACTCGGAAGGACGGCAGGCTATCCCAACCTGTGAGGGTTACAGGATGGGCTGCAGGGTGGGAGCAAATTACATGACCCCTCGTCGAACGGATTCGTATTGAGGTGTCTGGTTATTGTTCCTGTCTTTCTTCTTGATAAATTATTTACATCTGC
>NW_006476878.1:0-339 GCF_000325575.1 Pteropus alecto | reverse complement strand
CTACTGGAGATGCCCCACGTGGGCTTGAGACAGGGTTGCCCACCTGTACCCCCCAAAGCCAACGGGAGTCTGCTCAGAACTACCTGGAATGAGAGAGGAGGTGGAGAGGGTTGAAAGTGAAAGCCAGAAGCGTCTGAAACAAGTAGATACTTAAAACACATGCACACACACACACGCGTACACACACATGCACACACACACGTGCACACACATGAACATGCACGCACACACGTGCATGCACATGCACACACGGACACACACGAACACACACACGTGCACGCGCACACACACACATTTTGATGCGTCTTTAAAATTGTGTATTTTCTGAAAATTATGGCT
>NW_006476877.1:0-338 GCF_000325575.1 Pteropus alecto | reverse complement strand
GCCAGAACGTGGCAGTTAATGCGAGTGATGTGTCTGATCCTTAGTACATGTCTAGGCCAATAATACATGCATGCAATGGTCGAGGCAATGACGAGCGAATCCTCCAATGGGGCTGGCTTGGAGAAACTTTTCTCTTGGTAGTGGTGGCCCCCAACCAGAGAACATCATATGTTGGCCCTTCATGCTGGTGCTAGTGTTTGTGAGGATCGCAGTTGTCAGTGCATCGGCCGGCACCAAAAAGGCCCAAGAAGTCCAGCATTGTTTCACGTGTCCGTTGATCTCTATCATTGCCACAGTTCCTCATATTTTTGGAGGCACGGCCGCCAGCGTATAACCGC
>NW_006476876.1:0-338 GCF_000325575.1 Pteropus alecto | reverse complement strand
CAAAGTGGCTCTATTTACCGCAGTTTGAAGGAATTTAAAAGGCAGGAAGGAAAAGACAGCAATAAGAAACCTCACCTGCAATCACTGAGGACAATAGGCAGATTAATCAGGATAAAGATAGATTAACAAGACAGAGTAGTTTGGCTCCACCTCCAGCTGGGGACCCAAAACCTATATACACAAAAGTGGTGAATGGTCTAGGTTTGGAGAAGAGTGGGCGAAAATGTCTAGATTGGCTGCTTTACACGGGAGCCTTGTGGGTCCCAGGCTTGGCTGGTCCCAGGTCTGGTTGTGATCCAGGCTCGCTGCTAGGAATAGGACCGCGGATTTAGAATGTT
>NW_006476875.1:0-338 GCF_000325575.1 Pteropus alecto | reverse complement strand
GGACCCGGGATGGGGGATGGAAATAGGTCGTTTGCCTTCGCGTCCACGAGGAGCAGGCGAGAGCAGGTGCCACCAGCAGACGGGCTTCTCCAAGGAGAGGACGTTCTGGAGGAGGGAGAACCACGCAGCCCAGGCCAGGAAGAGCTTCGGGCGTCTGAAGAGGAGCTCGGGGAGCAGGTGGGGACCGTCACCCAGTCTGTGCCGGAGGAGGCATGGCCACCGGGGACCGGTCAGCAAGGGCCCTTCAGAAACACCCAGGCCGGGGGCGAGGCGCGGGGACGGAGCCCACACGGCACCTCCGTCCAGTCCCGAGTCGGGGGAGCCCGGAAATCAGCCCC
>NW_006476874.1:0-338 GCF_000325575.1 Pteropus alecto | reverse complement strand
CCTTGTAAATAACTAGCTGCCTTTCTCTTGCTGCTCTTAGGATTCTCTCTTTGTCTTTAGCCTTTGCCATGTTAGTTATGATGTGCTTTTGTGTGAGTCTGTTTGGAATCACCTTGTTTGGGACTCTGCTTTCTGGACATGTGTGTCTATTTATTTCAGCGGGTGAGGGAAGTTTTCGGTCATTATTTTTTTCACATAGGTTCTCAATCCCTTGCGCTCTCTCTTCTCCTTCTGGTGCCCATATGATGCGAATTTGTTTTCCTTGATGTTGTCCCAGAGGCCCCTTACATTCTGACTTGTTTAATTTTTTTCTCGTTGCTGTTCTGATTGGGTATTTT
>NW_006476873.1:0-338 GCF_000325575.1 Pteropus alecto | reverse complement strand
CCTAAACTTAACGTGACCCTAACCCCTTACCCTAAACCTTACACTAATCCTAACTCTAAGGTCTTACTCTAACCCTAACCCTAACCTTAACCCTAACAGTAAACCTAAAGCTAACACTAATACTAACCCTAGCCATAAACTCTAACACTAAACATAAACATAAGCATAAACCCTAACCCTAATACTAACCTTAACATAATTCTAACCATAACCCTAACCCAAACTCTAACACTTATCAAAACTCAAAATTCATATCCTAACACTAAACCTAAGCTTACGTCTAACAGTAACTCAACTCTAACCTTACTCTAATCTTAACACAAAACCCTCACCATAAC
>NW_006476872.1:0-338 GCF_000325575.1 Pteropus alecto | reverse complement strand
TAAATACTTTCTTCAAACAGTGTAGCAGGCTTCCCCAAACACAAATCTAATCACGTTGCTCTGTTACTGAGAAGGATCCCCCTTGTCCTCAGGATAAAATGCAACTTCTTCAAAGCGTACTATACATCCCTTGTTTTTTCTGTCCCTGTGTACCCTCAGGTCTTACCTATGAATATTACTATTTTATTACTGCCCAGGTTTTATACATTTCTGAGTATTCCATGATTCTCTTGCTTTCCAATGTCATCCTTCCTCCAGTGCCCTTCTATGGATTTTTGACTGGCTGCTCCTTCCTCCTTAGAATAACACAAATATGTTCACTTCGTACTAATGGCCTG
>NW_006476871.1:0-338 GCF_000325575.1 Pteropus alecto | reverse complement strand
CCCCAAGAATGTGTGGGGTTCAGAAACCCAGAGACAAATGGGAAATAATTATTTTTTAAAAAAGTAAAAAATAAAAATCTTTGCAAATTTTTTTCAGAACCTTGATTCGCTTTGATTTTCAGCTAGTGGAATTAGTTAAGTAAACGTCTCTAAACACAGTTTTTATTAATAGAATGTTTGTTTCACTAAAACAAAAATCTATATCACATGGCATATATACCTATGAAGTAAAAGTGTAAATATGTGAATGGAGAAGGGAGAGATACGTAGGAAGTTTCAACTATGTTTGTAGTAGGTTGTTTTACCTTCTAGTTTTATTGAGATATAATTGACATATA
>NW_006476870.1:0-338 GCF_000325575.1 Pteropus alecto | reverse complement strand
TCATCAATAGTACAACGGTTATATAAATTGTTGTTTATATATAATCTAATCATATAAAGGGGTACTATACGATAGTAAGAACAGATAAGCTATTACCATAGGAACATGTCTGACTATTCCAAACATGATATTGAACAAAAGAAGACAGACACAGAAGAGTTTATCTGTATTGTTCTATTTATATTAAGTTCTAAAACATAAAACACTAATTTATGCTGTTAACTGTCAGGATATTTTTTCTCTGGGGAAGGGTAGTGACTGGGAAAGGGTATGAGAAATGTTTCTGGGATCTGCTAATATATTTCTTGATAGGCTTCCTGGTTTGAGATTTGTGCTCA
>NW_006476869.1:0-338 GCF_000325575.1 Pteropus alecto | reverse complement strand
GCCAGGCCAGGGCTGGGCCTCAGGGAAGACCCTCCAGTGTGGAGGACGGAGAGCCTGGAGGACACTCTGGGGCTCCGAGGGGTGCTTTTAAACGCTATCCGAGGGCCCTGAGGCACCTCCCGGCCCGTCTGCGGGGAAGAGGAAGTACAAGTCCTCTGCACGCTTCCCAAGATGCACGGGTCCGCCTGCCCCCTGGGCAGACCCTTCGTCCAACAGTGGCACACAGCAGACGTGCCATCAATCGTGGCTGTTATGACCTTTACTAATAAGCCCTAATGACCTGACACTGATGACCTTCGTATTGTTTTCTCCACTTTGTAGGTGAAGAGAATGAGGCC
>NW_006476868.1:0-338 GCF_000325575.1 Pteropus alecto | reverse complement strand
ATAACTGGAAGTTTGTACTTCTTAATCCCCTTCCCGTTTTCCACCCATCCCTCCTCCCCCTCCCTCTGAAAATTCTTGGAGTCTCATTTTCCAACAACTAGCATATGAATGCATAATCTACTGCACATGGAAAATAAACTGCTTATCGGTTGATTGTTTTCACAGACATATCTCTTTCATTGCAGGCCTATTAGCAAAAGAGCTGTCACAGAACTAATTTCTCAATGGCCTGGATACAACATCATCTCCCTAGAGATCATAACCTTCCTAATAAGGCCACCTTATAAGGTTTGGGGAAATAAAGAGATTGTGATGCTTGGGCCATTCAGTAAAGTGGC
>NW_006476867.1:0-338 GCF_000325575.1 Pteropus alecto | reverse complement strand
CACGGGTGCAGAGCGGCCCAGGCAGCCGGGGCAGGAAGGCGGCTTGGGAGCCGGCGCTGGGCCCGCGGGGCGGGGAGAGGAAGCAGAGGGGCGGTCCCCCTGAGTCACCGCGTGGTGGTCCGGGGAGGGGCTGCTCGGGTCCAGAGACAAATTGCAGTCATTAGGGATTTTAAGAGGCTGGGGGAGGGGCTGAGGGCAAAGGCCCTGCCGGGTCCCCCAAACCCAGAGCCCCACCTTCCACACCTCGCCTGTGTCCCTGTACGTCGTTCTCAGGATCTGAGCTGGGGACACCAGTTCTGCACTGACCCTCCCCACTCAGGACCACGAGGGCCACAGAG
>NW_006476866.1:0-338 GCF_000325575.1 Pteropus alecto | reverse complement strand
AAAACATGCTAAATGAAAGAAGCCAGTCACAAAAGGCAAAAATTGTATAATTCCACTTATATGATATTTCCAAGATAGTCAAATCCAGAGAAAGAGACTGGTGATTGTCTAGGGTTAAAGGAATTGGGAGAAATAGGGAGTGACTGCTAGTGGGTATATAGTTTCTTTTGGCGGTGGTGAAAATATTCCAAAAATGATTGTAGTGATGGTTGCACAATTCTGTGAACATTCTTAAAAAACCATTGAATTGTGTACTTTAAGTTGTAAACGGTATTATATGGTATGCGAATTATATCTCAATAAAATTCAGTAGAAAATAATACGATGTGGTGATGTGT
>NW_006476865.1:0-338 GCF_000325575.1 Pteropus alecto | reverse complement strand
AGTTTAGCTCAGAAATGACATAAATCTTGGGAAACTTGAGAAGACGATGACGTGATAACAAAATGGTGTAGAAGTAATACAGTCTTATAAAACAAGACAAAAGAAGTGGATCCCAGAATGTGGACTGTAACCTGGAGACCAGGAGAAATGGATACTAGGACGTGTGGCGGAATGAAACCCGAGAGCTCAGGCTCGGGAGCCGGGAGGCCTCAGTTTTATTCCTGGTTCGGCCACAGATTCGTGAAATGGACCCGGAACGTCTCTTAACTGATCTGACACACTTTCTCAGTAGGAAAATCATTTAAAAAAAAAATCTCATTCACTTTTCTGAGCTGTAA
>NW_006476864.1:0-338 GCF_000325575.1 Pteropus alecto | reverse complement strand
TATTAATTTGACTACACAGGATCTTTAATACTTCACCATCACGAAGACTTAATTTCATACATGAATGAGTCAATGTCAAATGGTGGGAGGAGGAAGAGGGGGCCCTGCCATGTTTTCCTGACACCTCTTAAATGGTTTCTTGTTTCCTACCAATACAGATCAGGGGCCGTGGATTATGCTGACAAGCTTGTATATTACCTTCTACTCACCAACAGTACCAAGGTCTTGTGTTCCTGTTGGGGCAGTTGAAGTTGATTGCAGCGGATGTCCGTGAACTTGAAATTGTGTTGTTTATCCACTGGGGACCTTGAACTTGAGAACTCCCTACTCTACACAGA
>NW_006476863.1:0-338 GCF_000325575.1 Pteropus alecto | reverse complement strand
TTACTAAAGTGGCAGAGGCACTTAGTACTTGTTAAGGTATCTCCTATGTATCTCTGTCCTTGTACAGGATCTTAAGTCCTTAACAAAGAATTTACAGCCATGTACTCTAAAGGCCGTAAAGCTAGATCTGGGATAGCTGTCACATTCTCTGAGTATGTTGCACTGGGGAGACAAGCTCTCTGTGCTGAAACAGGTCAGTGGCTGACTGATTGAAATATAACTTGTACCCTCAAGATTAAGGTGCTGTGAGTGAGACAGAATCTATTGGTAAGCTCCAAAGATATTGCTTTTGTCAGAAAAATAAAATTCCCCCTGAACCACATATCCTTCTGTTTTTT
>NW_006476862.1:0-338 GCF_000325575.1 Pteropus alecto | reverse complement strand
GGGGTGGGGGCACCTCTGCAGCCAGCGTGACTCTTCTGATTCTCAACTGCCACTCGCAGGTGTGGGAACAGCCTCGTCATGTCTCTGCCCCAACTCCCGGTCTCTAGGTGACCGCTTTTGTATGTCCCTGGTTGTAGGACTTCTGTTCAGCAGACCTCGGAGGACTTTCAGTGATGGCTGCTCTGCAGTTTCATTGTCCTTTGATGTGGCTGTGAGAAGGGGTGAGAACAGTGTCTACTTTCCATGGCATCTGGACCGGCTCCCAAATCCCAATTCTTAATATCGGTTGATTTTAAAATTTTTGCTATAGTCTCTATTTCATTCATTTCTGCTCTGGT
>NW_006476861.1:0-338 GCF_000325575.1 Pteropus alecto | reverse complement strand
GCGGGTGTGGACAGCGTTTGGGCCCAGACCAGAACAGGGCTCCTGAGCTTGTCAGCTAAGAGAATAGAAAGGTTTTTGGGGAGCAGAACCTGAGAGGAGAGCTCCGACAATCCTGACTCCTCGTTTCAGCCCTGAGATCCCAACTCACTATCCCTGGGTATGCGTTTTGTGCCAGATATAGAGCGACTCACCCACTCTTATGCACTGCCAACTACTGTATTAACTTAATTAACCTAGTAACTGAGTAAATCTCAGTTCATCCTCACAAAACTCTCATGAAATAAGCCATC
The DNA here is from genome assembly GCF_000325575.1 of Pteropus alecto. NCBI lineage: Eukaryota > Metazoa > Chordata > Mammalia > Chiroptera > Pteropodidae > Pteropus > Pteropus alecto. The sequence goes on along the minus strand of NW_006476861.1, from coordinate 48 downwards.
AGTACTTCCACTTTACGCCTGAGGATAATGAGGTGCAAAGAGAAAAAA
>NW_006476860.1:0-338 GCF_000325575.1 Pteropus alecto | reverse complement strand
GGAGGAGCTGGTTCTCCTCCTGACCACTCCTCCACCGTTTGCAGGACAATCCTGCCAACAGGGCAGGACCGTGATCCTACCTTAAATTCCTGCTTTTTTCCCTCCCATCCCGCAGGTCTGTGGCTGTTGGATAAGCAGGATCAAGTGACATAAAGTCACCGAAGCTACAGGTTATAGAATGGCTCTGATACCCTAACCCACCCCTCACTCCCACCCTAGGAAGACCTCTCCTCAGTAAAACTGTGCTGGAAAGTGTAAGGGCCATATCATCTCCATGACTTATCACGACCAGAGAACACCATCCGACGTGGCCTTCAGATGCACCGAAAGAACCAGCA
>NW_006476859.1:0-338 GCF_000325575.1 Pteropus alecto | reverse complement strand
GGCAGGATGATTAATTGGTGTTGAGACACGTCGGGGTTCAGGTGCCGGCAGCTGGTCGCACACATCCAAGAGGCGTTTGGAAGCACGAACCTGGGAGAGGCCAAGCCGCAAACATCCCCGGAGCGAAGAACCTGCCTGCAGGTCGTATTAGCTCTTGGTGACAGCCGCCAAACGCAGACAGGCTTCAAGACAAGAGGCCACGTGTCACCTGAGCCACGTGGGACGGGCCCTGGGAGAGGGAAGTTGCACCGGGCGCGTCCCAAGGATCGATGACCAATCCTGAAGCTGTTTTCACGTCTCTGTTCTCACGCACGGCTCTGGCCTCTCTGGCCTCTGCT
>NW_006476858.1:0-338 GCF_000325575.1 Pteropus alecto | reverse complement strand
AGTACATCGAGGCACAGTTTGAACAAAGAGCCTTCAAGTAGCATACACATTTTTTTCTGTTAGTTTGGGCTAGTCTTAGAACACCTGAAAACTTGCCACAGCTTCTGATTATTCGAGACATTCTCTTTTTCTCTTACATCAAAAGTCTACTATAATCTGCATACTTTGAACAAAGTAGGTTCCCAGTAGGAGTGTTAAATGAGCCAGATTGTTAAAACCAATTACTATGGGAGAAAAGTCCAATTTGACACGTACACTTTTCTTTAACTCAAGAGTTTTCTCTATATATCCCTTACTTTTGTTTCTTACTGCTTTTAGTTCAGGTAATTCCACCTCGC
>NW_006476857.1:0-338 GCF_000325575.1 Pteropus alecto | reverse complement strand
GGCTCCTCCGCCGACCTTGGATCAGCAAGCAAAGGTGACGGATGGAACAGGAGTCGGGAAGGCCTTGGGGACGGGGAGCAACGACCCGAGGGGAGGCACAGAGTACTCGGGGCGGGGGAGGCCGGGCGGAGAGGCTCCGCACAAGGAGGGCAGCTCAGGAAAGCCGGCTCATGACCCGGGCTGCGCAGGGCCCCGTTTCGGCCCATGACGGGGCTGCAGACGCTGACGGGCCGAGGGCGGAGTGGGGACGGGCGCAGAAGCCACGTGTTCCCGGCGTCTTCTAATGAGTGTCACTAAGAGCTTAGGAGTTATGCACATCACCGCGGATGGAAAGGAGA
>NW_006476856.1:0-338 GCF_000325575.1 Pteropus alecto | reverse complement strand
TTTTTTTTTTTCAGTGAAAACACTGTTCACAGTTCTAAGGCATTCGAAGGGACAACAAAACAAAACAAGACATGACATGTCGCTGGCAGCAGAGCAGACCTGGGGACTGCACGTGGCGGGGCTTGGGACGCCTGCTTGACAGAGGCCATGCTCGACCTCAGACTTTACCCTTCCAGATCTCTCGGGAGAGGAAAATGAATCTGACAGCTTGATTCCTGTTGATCTCTAATTTACTGCCAATACTTCACACAGAGTCGTTAAAATGCCACCTCCCAGACTAGGATGCTAAAATGTAGAAATCGGAAGAAAGAAAAACAAAATCCCATTTTCCTACCACC
>NW_006476855.1:0-338 GCF_000325575.1 Pteropus alecto | reverse complement strand
TCTTTCTCTTCTCCTTGAAGAGGCTCTTAAGTTCATTCTAGGAGCTCCCATCCAAGTTTATACAAACCATCAAGTCACAAGCCTACTATAAGACAAGAGTCACCTCTGTCTCATAGTAGACTCCTGAGATATCAGGCTTTACTTTTGGAAAACCCTGATATAACTATATTTACTCGTGGGACTTTAAATACAGCAACCTTATTGCCATCACCTGATGAGGATACTCCTTTTCATTCCTGTCACAAAACTCTCTCCCTTTCCTACAGTCCCAGGGCCGACTTAACAAATCAACCTTTAGAGAACCCTATGACATCTGGTTCACAGATAGGAATAGCTTC
>NW_006476854.1:0-338 GCF_000325575.1 Pteropus alecto | reverse complement strand
TGTACCTTGTTCCTTCTGTAAAATCTCTCGAAGTGAGCCGACCGCTCTCTCAAAATAAGACAACATCTTTTGAAAAGTTAACTCTGAGGTGGAAGTCTTTGTCGGGTGATATGCGAAGTGTCACGCTTTCTGGTCAATGACGTCTTCCTGGGACGATAGGCAGGCGTTGAGTTTTTCTAACGAACGCCACCAGCAGGAGGAAGGAGTCCTTTTTGTCCTGAGCCCTTCAGACTTCCCCCTCTTCGGAAAACGTTCTCCAGAACGGGCTGGGTCCTTTCCTTTTGTTCAGCTACCCGCTCAAATATCACGTCATCGGTCAGTCACTTTCTAGTCTCCCC
>NW_006476853.1:0-338 GCF_000325575.1 Pteropus alecto | reverse complement strand
CCACTGCCCTCAACAGGCCACTCACTAACAAATACTTTTGTACAACAGAAAACCTTAAACTGCGTATTAATGGGATGAAGTTGCCTTGTAGTTCCATGGTTCCCTTTTTTAGCCAGTTCAGTCTTAATACTCTTTTTGTCTTGACTCGTTTGAAAATAAGAAACTCCAGATCGAAGTCCGTTTTAATAGTCGACGAAAACTGAAGCCGATTAAACGATTACTGTTGATGGGACCCGAGATTGAACTTAAGCAAAAGGAGCCGCGCCGCCCAACGTGGGGCTCGAACCCACGACCCTGGGATTAAGAGTCCCATGCTCTACCGACTGAGCTAGCCGGGC
>NW_006476852.1:0-338 GCF_000325575.1 Pteropus alecto | reverse complement strand
CTCAAGATCGCTTTGGCCGTTCGGGGTCTTTTGTGGATCCACATAAATTTGAGGACTATTTTTTCAGATTCTGTGGAAAATGCCGTTTGTATTTTGATAGTGATTGCATCGAATCTGTAGATTACTTTGGTTAGTATGGATATTTTAAGGATGCTAATTCTTCTATCCATGAGCATGGTATGTCCATCCATTTATTTGTATCTTCTGTTTCTTTCTTCATTGTCTTACAGTTTCCTGAGTGCATGTCATCTACCTCCTTGGTTAAATTTATTTCTAGATATTTTACTATTTTGATGTGATCGTAGATGGGATTGTTTTCTTAATTTGTCTTTCTGATA
>NW_006476851.1:0-338 GCF_000325575.1 Pteropus alecto | reverse complement strand
AAAAAGTTGGATTGTACCATACATTGGTGAGAAAATGGAATAATGGGAACTCTCATATATTGTAAAATGTGTATGACCTTATAAGAAAAGTAATACCTTTTGTATTACAATGTATTTAATAATACCTTGTAAGCCTATGACTCTAGATATATACCCTAGAAAAACCTTGATATTATCTCAAATGTACATCAATAATAGAATAAATAAATAAACTGAGGTTCACTCAACGAATTGAGTACTGTACAGCAATGAAAAATAAACAATTCAAAACCACATGGAACAAAGTGGATAAATCTCAAAAACAATATTGTGTGAAAGATATATAGCTCAAAAGGTAC
>NW_006476850.1:0-338 GCF_000325575.1 Pteropus alecto | reverse complement strand
CTGTTGTGCAGGTGTGGACCCTACAGAGCAAGGTTCACTTTAGCAGGGTTCTGGGACCTTCCCAGTCTTCCCTTTGGGTGTGTTGCCCTCAGATACAGCCATGGTAGAAGCCAGCTACCCGTTATGTCAGCCCCAGGGCCTCCTAGGATCCTAGGAGAGGCCCCCCACAGGCCAAGTTTAGCCATAGCCTGTGTATTGCCTGAGACCACCTGGCAAGAGTCACCCAGTAATCCACAGATGGTCATCACCCGCTTCGGCTTAGAAGTGCCTCGAGAGGCCAAGCTGTGAACCTAGGCTGGCTGCCACTAGTGCCGGACTTGGGGCTGCTCAGCAAGAGG
>NW_006476849.1:0-338 GCF_000325575.1 Pteropus alecto | reverse complement strand
GTTGAGATAAATATATATAATATTATATATTATACATAATGTTAATGAACATAATAGGATAATAATAAATGCTATATAAAATATTATATAGGATATAGAATTTCCTATATGTTATAATCATAAAACATATTCACTTAAAAACATATACAGAACCCTTCACCTTAATACACTGACAAGTATTGGAACATTTATTAATATTAATTAGGTTATCTAGACCATAAAACAAATCACAATGAATTTCACGGACTATTTCTTCTGACCACAGTGCAAGTAAAATTACAATTTATTTTTAAAAATAATGCATGTCAGGAAATTTCAAACCAAACTTATGTAGAACC
>NW_006476848.1:0-338 GCF_000325575.1 Pteropus alecto | reverse complement strand
TGGGTACTAAGGAGAAGGGCCAGTTGCCCATCACACCATGGCAGGGCCAGGCACCGGCCAAGCACATTACTGCTGTGTGCTACCTCGAGTGCTGGGCCCTGCAGCAGGATGGCATTGAGGAAGTGGTTTCTGAGGCAGTCAGAACCGGTCAAGTGTGGGTGGTCCCGTGTCCTCTTGGGACCCTGGCACTCAGCCTGGAGGCTGCCCCTGTCCCCCCAACCCCTACCAGTTGTGCTCTGGAGCCTTGTCTGGCCCATCTGTCCCTTAAGGACTAATCCTGGCACCCCCTGCAAGGGGGATTCTTGAATGCCTATTTCCCTTTAAGGAGGCTCACAGGG
>NW_006476847.1:0-338 GCF_000325575.1 Pteropus alecto | reverse complement strand
GTGACAGCTGGGAGAAGGTCCCCGAAGTGAAGCGGGCATTCCCAACCTGAGCGTGCCAGGATTTGGGAGGACTGCCTGACCTGGGCCGGGAGGCCACCGGGCATGGCTGGACTGCCCCCCGGGTCCCCGCTTTATCCGCCCAGTGGGAACAGGGCGTACCTCCTCACCGCCGGGATGTTGCTCCAGACGTGCACGGCGTCCTGCAGGGCCCTGCCGCAGGCGTCCCGGATGGTCACGGGGTCCGCCTGGGGGTGGGAACAGCGGCCGTGGGGCAGAGCCACCTGGACAGTGCCCACGGGCCTCAGCCACCGTGAGAACCGCGTATGGCCCTCAGGATA
>NW_006476846.1:0-338 GCF_000325575.1 Pteropus alecto | reverse complement strand
TTATGGCTGAGTAATATTCCATTGTATGTATGTAAGAATTATTTATTCAATTGTATATTAATGGACACAGATTGCTTCCATATCTTGACTACTATAAATAGTGCTTCAGTAAATATAGAATGCACTTTTTTAATGAATTAATGAATTAGTGTTTTGTTTTCCTTGTATAAATACTCAGAAGTGTAATTTCTGGGTCACAAGGAAGTTTTATTTTTAATTTTTTTGGTAATCTACAAACTGTTTTCCATAGTAGCTGTACCACCTTGCAATCCTACAAACAGTATACAAGGGTGCCCTTATTTCCACATCCTTGCCAACACATTTTAATTTTATTTATT
>NW_006476845.1:0-338 GCF_000325575.1 Pteropus alecto | reverse complement strand
GCCCTGAAATCTGTGTGGCCTCATGACAAAGCCCCAGATAGAACCGTCTTCTTTCCAGGACGATGGCTGCGGTTGGGCTGCTGGGTCAGGATGAGTGGCAAGGCAGGGGTCTCCCAGCCTCAGAGTATTGGCTTTCAGAGGGATATTCATGCTCGTGACACATCAAGGCTTTAAATTAGTTTGCGAACATTTTTTTTACTATAACTGGCAAAGCCAACAATGCAGGGGGCATCTCTCCCCTCAGACACGACTTGATAAATGAGCTCTGGAAAATGGAGGTGGGGCCACAGTGCCTTCTGTTCATTAATTCACGTGCTGCAAGTGTCCGAGATTGGATT
>NW_006476844.1:0-338 GCF_000325575.1 Pteropus alecto | reverse complement strand
TCTGTAGGCCAAGGTGTCCACAAGAGTTTCAGGTAGCAGGAGCCAGGCTGGATATTTGTGAGCCTAGGTCTTCAGAACATATTGTTACCAACTGGATGATGACGTTGTGGCGCTGAGTTTAACGGCTCCTTTTAGGGGGTTCAGACTTCGTTCGGATTTCCACTGTCTCTGGTTTTTTTTCTTGCATAAAGAAGGATTTATGCAAGTTTTGAGCCAGAGCCCCAGGCTACATTCGTTCACAGAAAATAGGCTTGAAACTTGGGCTACTCCACCATTTCAGTCAATGTCGTAGAAAGTCGGAAGAAATGCTGTAGGCTAATTTCTCAGATCTACTTCCT
>NW_006476843.1:0-338 GCF_000325575.1 Pteropus alecto | reverse complement strand
GGTTAGCGTTAGAGTTAGTGTTAGATTTAGGTTTAGGTTTAGGTTAAGGTTAAGGTTACATGAGGGTGAGGGTTTGGATTACGTTAAGTATAGGGTTAGGGTTAGGGTAAATGTTAGAGTAGGGTTAGTTTAAAGGTATGGTTATGGTTAAGGATCAGGCTAGGGTTAGTTTTAAGGTTAGTATTTGGATTAGGGTTAGGTTTAGTGTTAGGGTTGTGGTTAGGGTTATAGTTAGTGTTACGTTTAATGTTAGTGTTATGGTTTGTGTTAGGGTCATACTTATGTTTAGGATTAGTGTTAGGTTATGATGTTAGAGGTAGGATTAGTGTTAGGGTTTG
>NW_006476842.1:0-338 GCF_000325575.1 Pteropus alecto | reverse complement strand
TGCTAGCTCATTAGCCAACATTTATTGAGTCCATTGCCTGCTTCACACCAGAGGATTCAGAGGAATCCTGAATGGTGGTTGACCATCACCCTGTCCTTCGTTTGTGCCAAAGAATTCACTTTTGCTTGTTTGCTCCTTTACATCGTGCCCTCTGACCCCGTCCACATGGGAATGAAACCAGAAAGGCCCTATTTCTTTCTGTGACATCTTTCCCTTCCCTTGGCGGGCCGCGGGTCTGATCGAAAGGGCCAGGGTCACAGCATGCTCAGTTGAGGTGCTCAGCTGGTGAGTGGCAGAGTCTGGAGACCCAGGAAAACACAGCACCAAAATTCCCAGGG
>NW_006476840.1:0-338 GCF_000325575.1 Pteropus alecto | reverse complement strand
TTGGGTGGTATCCAGTCAGACAGAAGAACGTGACGGTCAGAGAGACGAGATAGGAACTGTGAGGATAACTGAGTGGTGGGTGGGACAGACCGGGTTGGTGAGGCCTCCCAGGGATGGTGACGGGATGGTGACTTTGACGCAGACAGCCACTATCTTTGGTGCAGGGAGCCAGGCACAGTGGTCCTGACAGGGACGCCTCAGGAACCATGATCCCAGTGGGCAAGAGCTGGGCTTGTCTGAGCAAACCTATGGGGCAGTTGGCGTAAGTGGGGGATAAAGAGGTCTCAAGGACAAGTGGGAACAAATCACACAGGACCCTGGACTGTGGAGGGAGCATG
>NW_006476839.1:0-338 GCF_000325575.1 Pteropus alecto | reverse complement strand
CACACATGCATGTGAACACATGCACACATATGCACACACATACCTTTTCTCCAGGACGAACACTAATTCTCAGAGATGCTAACTCTGAGAATCTGCGAGGCAGGGGACCATTTCCTGGACTGCAGCATGTTCTGCCTACCTGCCCCCAGCCAGAGTGGGCTTCTGTGTTTCACTGAGGTGGTGGCGGCTCCAATTAGTGAACAGTCAGCAGCCAGGCTTAGAGTGTGTCACACTAGGATTAGTGTGAAAGGTCTAGTCTTCTCTGCTAGCCCCCCTCCATTAGGGTTCAGATACAAAAAAAAAGTATAGCAAACACACACACACACACACACACACAC
>NW_006476838.1:0-338 GCF_000325575.1 Pteropus alecto | reverse complement strand
TTGCTTTGGCTATTTGGGGTCTTTTGTGATTCTATGCAAATTTGAATATTTTTTGTTCTATTTCTCTAAAAATTGCCATTGGGACTTTAATGGGGATTGCCTTAAATTAGGCAAGAGAAAGAAATAAAAGTCATCCAAATAGGCAATGAAAAAGTCACATTGTCACTTATTGCAGATGGCATTATTCTTTATATAGAAAACTCTAATGACTCTACCAAAAAACTATTAGAAATAATAAATAAATGTAGTACAGTTGCAGGATACAAAATCTATGTACAAAAATCCACTGTGTTTGTATACACTTACAATGAATTTAAGAAAGAGAAATGAAAAAAAAA
>NW_006476837.1:0-338 GCF_000325575.1 Pteropus alecto | reverse complement strand
GAAACCTGTCCCTTCAATGCCACCCACCTCTTCTACTCTGGGTCTGTCTCTGTTATCCCCAAAGCCCACAGGCCCAGAGCAGAGAGTGACACAGCATGGCAGGTGCAGAACATAGGCCAGTATTTACAAAGGATCCATACATCTGCTCTACTAGATCCAGAGTCCGCACAGCCAGCCTGTTCTAAGAAAAAGGAAGAGCACCGAGGAAAGGACTCAGGTCGAGGGCAGGGCTTAGAGGGGGCAGGGATGGTCTAGAAGCACCGAGGTCAGCCAGTGCCAGTGCAGCCAGGAGTTAGAGGGGGCCAGAGAGCCAGGGCTGGAAAGTGAGGGTAGGCACT
>NW_006476836.1:0-338 GCF_000325575.1 Pteropus alecto | reverse complement strand
AGTCCTCGACCCGACTCCACAGCCGTGACTTTCTGCAAACACGAGGCCTTCCCACTCCCCCCATGTTGCTTCATCACGCTAAAAAATGAGTAAATGACAGAGCCGGGCTGAGCTAGTCGGACGCCCTCTGCTCTATTTATTTTCCAGCATCTGCTTCATAAGCCGTTGGACGTCCACGTTAATTTTCCTCATCGCTGTTACCCTCGCCTTCCAATTATGCAAAATGTTCCAGCACAGCAGCTCCTTATTACACAGCCGCATCCTTGGCTGACATTTGGTGCTGTGTATTTTGGCCTTGACCGACAAAGGCAGCGAGTTCTCACATTGGCCTCGTTTTC
>NW_006476835.1:0-338 GCF_000325575.1 Pteropus alecto | reverse complement strand
AGGAGGAGGAGGAGGAGGAGGAGGAGAGGAGAGGAAGAGAGAAAAGAGGGAAGAGAAGGGGAGGGAAGGGAAGACAAGAGCAAGAGATGGGGGAAAGGAGAGCCCGCTAGCTGCTGGCTTTGAAAACAGAGGCAAGAACCATGAGCCAAGGGATGCAGGCAACCTCTAGAGGCTGGAAAAGGCAAGGGAGCTGATTCTCCCCTAGGGCCTCCAGAGGGAATAGGGTTCTGCCTTGATTTTATCTAAGACCCATTTCAGACTTCCCACCTCCAGAACTATAAGGTAATACATTTGTATTGCAAATGTATTTAATTTAATTTAATTTAATTTAATTTAAT
>NW_006476834.1:0-338 GCF_000325575.1 Pteropus alecto | reverse complement strand
CCCCAGGAGCCCTGGGAGATGGCAGAGCTGCTGGGTAGAAGCCTGGTTCCCTAATCACCATTGAGAAGGCCAACCTGCCAACTGTACGGGATCATTATATATGAGAAACAAAGTTTTTATTGTGTCAACCCACTGAGATTTGGAAATTGTTGGTTGTATCAGCTAACTTACTCTAGTGTAATAGGGAGACTTCCTGCCTTGTAAGCTGAAGGCTCAAGTTTAAGTAAAGACTGTATTAGTCAGAGTTCTCCAGAGGGAAAAACCATTAGTGAGGGTGGGGGAGAGAGGAGAAAGAGAGAAATTGAGAGAAAGTTTAAGAGAGAGAGAGTGGGGGAGAG
>NW_006476833.1:0-337 GCF_000325575.1 Pteropus alecto | reverse complement strand
TTTTCTATTATTTTTAAAGTTCGGGACAAGAAAAACATTTTCTAAGTCTTCTGAGTTAAAACTGAAAATCGATCTACTTCCAATTTACTTGGAAAGATATTAAGTGCATTTCTGAGAGTTTTTAGTAGACTCTCTAAGTGTGTTCACTCTGTCTCCCTTGAGTCTTATATTTATCATCAAGCTGAAAGGAAAGGGTATATAATGCAAAGAAATGCTACAAATCAATATATAAAGCAAATAGTGCTTCAGTCATCTATTTCCCTGGCAACTACTTTTGAAGGCCTCCCAGCATTTTACCTTGAATCACAGCTTTAGTAATACACAGTTGCTTTTTTTT
>NW_006476832.1:0-338 GCF_000325575.1 Pteropus alecto | reverse complement strand
AATGATCACCACAATAAGTCTGGTTAACACCCATCACCACATGTAGTTACAGAATTTATTTTTTTGTGATGAGAACTTGAGATTTACTCTTTTAGCAACTTTCGAATATGCAATACAGCAATATTAACGATAGTCACCATTCTATATATTACATCCCGATGACTTATTTTATAACTGGGAATTTGTGCCTTTTGACTCTTTTCACCCATTTTGCTACCCACCACAATCCCCTTCATTCCCCACCTCTGGCAACCACCAACCTGATCTCTAGCAATGAGCTTGGTGGTTTTTTTCTTCTCTTTTCTTTTTTTAGATTCTACATAAAAGTAAGATCTTAT
>NW_006476831.1:0-338 GCF_000325575.1 Pteropus alecto | reverse complement strand
GGCAGAGGGGACCGCATATGTGACGGCGTTCACATGGCTAGCTCCCTCTCGGCCTTCATGTTTAAACTTAAAAACATCTCAAAGAAGCTTTCCCTAGTTCCTTAGTCTACGGTAGGCACGTTACACCCTGTTTTCTCCTTTGAGGACTTCTTATAAATATATATTCATTCGTGTCCGTGTTCATTGTCGGCCCCATCTATTCCCCCATCCCGCCCAGACTATAAACTCTTGGAGGACAGGGACCCCGGCTGTCTTGTTCATTAACATATATTCAGTGTCGAGCGCTATGATGGACCGAACTGTGTTCTCCCATAACTCATACCTTGAAACTCTAACCC
>NW_006476830.1:0-337 GCF_000325575.1 Pteropus alecto | reverse complement strand
AAGTTGTGTGGATGTTTGAAAACACAACAACATGCTAGTCTCGTTTACAGGGTACACTCAAGTGCAAACGTTTCACGGACTGAAGCCTGATTCATTATAAAAGATAAGGTGAAAACCTACAGCCACAGCTACAAGACTAGTCACCCGGTCGACACAAGATTCCTGCGGGGTCTTCCTTGAGCCCCATGTGAATGCTGCCAGGTGTTCACTTGAACTTTATGTGATTCCCAGGTGATTGCTTCATGATTTTTCAGTGACTTCCACCTTATTTCTCTTCACCTATCATCAAACAAGTGTTTTCAAATCACATCTCATAAACTCTTATTTTCAATATTTC
>NW_006476829.1:0-337 GCF_000325575.1 Pteropus alecto | reverse complement strand
AAACATATATGCACCCAACATAGGAACACCTACATGTATAAAGCAAATATTGACCGACATAAAAGGAGAGATCAACAGTATTACACTAATAATAGGACATATCTTCCAGACAGAAAATCAATAATAAAAGAGCAGCCTTAAATGACACAAGGTAAGAGCACTTCATTCCAGAGCGACAGAATATACATTCTTCTCAAGGGCACATGGAATGTTTTCCAGGATAAACCACCTGTTAAGGCACAAAACAAGTATCAGTAAATTTAAGGAGATTGAAATTATATCAAGAATCTTCTCCGATCATAGTGGTATGAAACTAGAAATCAACTACAAAATAAAA
>NW_006476828.1:0-337 GCF_000325575.1 Pteropus alecto | reverse complement strand
AGAGAGAGAGAGAGAGTCTGTGCACAGGCCCGTTGAGCGAACGCCCACATCTCCAGCAGCCCTCTGGCTCCCTCGGATGCAATCCCCTGCTGGTTTTCACAGCAGCTGTTATGGGGACTCCTCGTCCCATCACTGGTGCCCCAGGCTGAGAAGCCAGGACCCCTCACTCCTCAGTGGGGATGTCCACAGCTGAGGTATCCCTCCTGAGTCTTAATCACCACACCATGGGTGTGGGACCCACCCTGTCTGCCTCTCTTAGCATGTGGCTTCTTTATATCCTTAAAGGACTTCTGTTCAGCTGGTTGTCAATGCTGGTTGTTCTTTAGTTGTCCTATTG
>NW_006476827.1:0-337 GCF_000325575.1 Pteropus alecto | reverse complement strand
AAGAAAAAGCACAGTATTGTAGGAACACCAACATTAGCCAACTCATTATGGAGTGCTTCCAGTTCTACAGTTTATATTCCAACACTGAACACTCAGGGTCCAGTTTAGACAAAAGGGGTATTTAGTCACAGTAAATACTATTTCTATCTTAGATTGGCCAAAGTAAATCGCACCAATTTCTAATAGTCTAAAAATGAGCTAAGATGTCCTAATAGGAATTGCATTAGAAACTAAATGTAATTTTTGTGATCTGCTTTTGGTTTACAGAGAATACCCTAGGTCAAGAATTTTGATATGAAAGAATCATCTCTTCTCACTGTGCATTATGGCCAACTGA
>NW_006476826.1:0-337 GCF_000325575.1 Pteropus alecto | reverse complement strand
AATTTTGTCAAATGTGTTTTCTGTATTGAGATGATGTGACTTTAATTCTTTGTGATATATCACATTGATTTGCTTATGTTGAACCATCCTTGCATCCCAGGGATAAATTTCACTTGATCATGGTAAATGATCTTCTTAATGTACTGCTGAATTCAGTTTTCTAGCATTTTGTTGAAAATCTTTTATCTATATTCAGGGATATTGACTGATAATTTTCTTTTCTAGTAATGTCTTTATCTAGCTCAGGTATCAGGATAATTCTGACTTTGTAAAATGAGTTTGGAGGTTTTCCCTTCTATTTGATTATTTGGAAGAGTTTGAGAAAGATTGGTATTAA
>NW_006476825.1:0-337 GCF_000325575.1 Pteropus alecto | reverse complement strand
AAACCAAGGACAGCACTCTGGTTCCTGATTAGAAACTCAGGGTGGAGACAAGGTCCTAAGGCTCAAGTGAAGATTCTCTTATCTGAGGACATGCTTGCCCAGGGCAGTAAGGTCTCCTCATTAATAGCTTTGAGAGAGGACAGGTTTATTGCCATGAGTCCAAGTCTCCCTTATAATTATTGTTAGGAAAAGACAGGCTTCGTGCCCTGGGCTGTTTTCACCACTCCAAGGGCGTGAAAGTAGTGTTTTCACTACTCCTTTCAAGGGCAGAATGTTGCTGGTATGGACGGAGGCCTCCGTTCTTACTTTTCCTCAGTGAAGACAGCTTTATTTTTTT
>NW_006476824.1:0-337 GCF_000325575.1 Pteropus alecto | reverse complement strand
TGAGTTTCTGGGATGAATTCAAGGGGAGAAAAAAAAAGACCCCATTGTTGATCCTACCAACATCCCCCCTCACATAGACCAAGCCCTCCTTGCTGCTTTATCTTCTTAGGAGTGAGAGGGGGAAGAGAAGAATTAGGGTTCTGAGTGCTTTGGTTTTGAGAAGAACACTTGGTGGGAGGAGAAGACTCAGAATGGAAACTCTGGGCACAAAAGAGGAGCTTTATCGGCAGCTGAACCTGAGTCCTTAGTGTTGAATGAAAAAAAGGAGGGAGGAAGACATCAGAAACATGGCAGAGTGAGAAACGTCCCTGGATCTCTCCCCTTGAAACAACAATAA
>NW_006476823.1:0-337 GCF_000325575.1 Pteropus alecto | reverse complement strand
TCATATCCCAGTTCACCTAGAACTTTTCTCATTATATTACTGTATAGATCATTCATTCCACTACTTATTAAATGTATATAAACATGATATATATTATCTATATACTATACATATATACACACAAACACACAGACAGAGAGACAGAAAGACAGAACAACACAAGAGACAGACGGAGACAGAGAACTAATTAAGTGCTATGAATTATCCTAAGTTCTGTGTCCATGACATGTAATTAATATTTCCAAAATTTCCGTGAAATTATTTTTATTTGTCTCCATTTTTCAGATATAAAATATACGAATTAGCAAAGACACTGGACATTGTGATAACAAAGAGT
>NW_006476822.1:0-337 GCF_000325575.1 Pteropus alecto | reverse complement strand
AAAAAATCTATGTAATGCCAAGTAAATTTTTAAAATTTAGACCTTAAAAGTATGAAGACGCTGTGGAGAAAATGAAGATTTAAAGACTTAAAAATTACAGGGAAAGAAAAACAATTTGAATTGTTAGGACTTTTCCCCCGAGAACAAAAATGATTGTTCCCTGGAATATGATAATTCTGAATATAAATTAAGCATCAAACTTGGCCCACCCAGTTAGAGGGCCTCTGCTAAAGAAAAAGTGAAAACTTGTTAGTGGTGTAGAAGAGACTAGATTAACAAGTTAGAAGAGACTAGATCGATAAGGGCATCAAATTCAAAATTTAATTTTCCCCACACC
>NW_006476821.1:0-337 GCF_000325575.1 Pteropus alecto | reverse complement strand
TTGGAGTCAAATATACAAAAACACCACTAAGACCAATGTCCAGAAGTTTAGTGCCTGTTTTCTTCTCTGAATTTTATTGTTTCAGATCTTATATTCAAGTCTTCAATCCATTTTCAGTTAATTTATGTTTATGGTGTAAGATAGTGTTCTAGTTTAATTCTTTTGCTTACGATTATCCAGTTTTCTCAATGTCTTTTATTGAAAAGGCTTTTCTTTCATCATTGTATATTCTTGGCTCCTTTTTCATAAATTAGTTGCCCGTCTATGTGTGGATTTATTTATGGGCTCTCAATTTTGTTCTATTGATCTATATGTCTTTTTCTGCCTATAGTATATT
>NW_006476820.1:0-337 GCF_000325575.1 Pteropus alecto | reverse complement strand
AACAGACGTTCGGGTCGCGTGCCATTGTGGATGATGCTAATCTGGCGTCACCTCTGTGATCACTTCCTGGAGCAGATTCGGCGTGAAATTGCCAAGTGAGGTGTGTTCGTGTTTACAGACCGACGCGCAGACCAGGGGGTTGGCTGGGCGAGGGACGCACTGTCCCCAGCAGGCAGCAAAACTGTCCCCTTCACGCTGTGAGGCCCCCAGCACAGCCAGGCCCGCCCACCTCACCTCCTCTCAGATGGCCTCGTGGCCTTACTTGCTCACAGTATGTCTTATTCTATCTGGGGTTTATTTGGGGTACGAGGTGCCATAAGGTCGTCTTTTTTTTTTT
>NW_006476819.1:0-337 GCF_000325575.1 Pteropus alecto | reverse complement strand
GAGTGCGAGTGCGTGTGCGTGTGCGTGTGCGTGTGGAAGGAAACACGCAGGCGCTGAGCTGCGGGAAGCCTGCTCGTGGCTCCAGCCTCGCTCGTCGGAAACGTCACCGTGGGTCGGATCCGCAGCCGACTTCATCCTAAGAAGTACGTCGCGGGCGAGTTAGGCTGTGGAAAACGAGCCCGACAAGAGCCCCTCGCGCCTCCTGACCCGCCTGAGTCTCTCTCCTGCCGAGTCCTCATTACTGATCTTACACAGGAAGGAAAACAACGTATAAGGCCAAAGAGGCCCTGGAGACGCTCCTGGGGGAACAGAAGGCTGACTTAGGGTCCCTGGACTG
>NW_006476818.1:0-337 GCF_000325575.1 Pteropus alecto | reverse complement strand
TATGTTACCCCAAGACAAAGGGGAAGCCACCTTTTATAGTTCTGCCTAGGTTCTAAATTTGGTCCATTTTATGTAAATGAGGTATCCAACTTGTGTAGTTCTGACTGGATGGGGCAGGTCTCAGTCCATTGTTAGAAAGACAAAATGAGGGTTTCCCTGAAGTGTTTGACTCAGATGGTGTAAACAAGTGAGGCAAAGTGCAGGAAGCCAAGTGTTCAGTCTGAGGTTATTCCCAGAACACAGAGTAGGTGAGGAGTCTCTGTCAGCAAATGGCCACTAGGCTCTTATTTATAAAATGTGGACCCTCAGTTGACCATAGGGAGTCCATCTCAGCAGA
>NW_006476817.1:0-337 GCF_000325575.1 Pteropus alecto | reverse complement strand
AAAATGCCTTTTCTGTGGTTTTGTGTGCATTGCAGACTGAGCATCCTTGCTCCTTGGGATAATATGTCTGATTCTTCTCATGGCTCCATTGCTTTCAGTGGGCACTATTAGGTGGAGCCAGTGGCCCAGCTTTCTTCCCCTGAGCCTGCTTTTGTTAGTAAGGTTTATGTTCATACATGGATCACTTGTCAAATGGGATCGGTTTTCCTTTGTCATAAGAGATAGGATTTTAAGCTGTTGAGATCTGCCTTAAGTGCTGTTCAGATCCTGAGACTGGTTTGTTTCTATGCCTTATTTGTGCTGTCTACCTGGGCTCTTATTAATTCCCTTTACACTG
>NW_006476816.1:0-337 GCF_000325575.1 Pteropus alecto | reverse complement strand
TGAAGGTCTGTGATGTTTGAAAAAGAGACGATACTATTGTCTGGTTTGAGTGTAGGGTAGGTGGAGGGATGTGGTGGAAACTGAGCCAGGAGCAGTGTCTAGGCATTAGATTGTAATGAGCACCAAAGGTTATACTGGGGTATTTAGATTTCCACTCATGAGTAGTGTGTCGCTATTGATGATTTTTGACACTATCAGTGAATTAATATATCCTGTATTTAGGAATATAAGATGTCATCACAGTGTTTGAATGAAAAATAAAAACACAGCAGACTTGTGACTAATAGCCAACTAAGGATGTACCATATTCACCCTGTGGGATAGGTCCAGGAAAATT
>NW_006476815.1:0-337 GCF_000325575.1 Pteropus alecto | reverse complement strand
TAGTATTTGTTTGATATATTTAGGTGCTCCGATGTCGAGCGTCTATATATTTTCGTTTCTTATATCCTTAGAATTGTATTGACCCCTTTATTATTACATAATAATCTTCATTGTCTCATCACCACTTTTGGCTTTAAGTCTACTTTACTATAAGTATGGCTATCATCACATTCTTTTAGTTTCCACTTGTATGGAATATCCTCTTACTTTCCTTTATTTTGAGCCTATATATGTCTTAGAACTGAAATTAGTCTCCTATAGGCAGTATATAGTAGAGTCTTACTTTTTTATCCATCCATGTACTCTCTGACTTTAGATTGGTGAATTCAATCTGTTT
>NW_006476814.1:0-337 GCF_000325575.1 Pteropus alecto | reverse complement strand
CTTTTCCCTGGCCATGGAAAGCTAGATACAGTGCACTAAAAAGATTTTTTAATTACTTTGTCTTGAGTGTAATTCGCACAGTTCTAAGCGAGGGCTAGATGTTTGGTGGGACTCGAATGAAAATTATGGTTTGAATATAAAAGCAACTGGGAAGGAAAAAGTTGGGCTTTGATTCAAATTCTAGGAGCTTTGAGTTGCATCAGACCCACTTACTTCACAGGTGAAGAACCTGAGGCCCACAGGGCCTGGTAATTTTCCCAGGACCACATGGCCAGTAAGTGACAGGGCAGAGATTCATCTGGAATTCATCTGGAATCCATGCTGTTCCCATCCGTCC
>NW_006476813.1:0-337 GCF_000325575.1 Pteropus alecto | reverse complement strand
CTCACTTGCTCTGAGTTCCAGTGCTGGGGCAGCAGTTTGAAAGGCGCCTGGGACTTATGGGGAGGAACTGAGTTGTCTGGCTTCAGGATAAGAGAAAGCTGTTGGCAACTTTCTCCCAGAGAAATGTGCTGGCAGAGGGCATTATTCCTTTGTTGACCCTCCCCTTCCTGGCTTTCAGGTGTCACCATATCTGAGTCTCCATCACCATAGCTAACACTGGTCTCCCCAACCTAGTGATTCCCTGAGATCCTGCCTCTTTCAACATGTGGGCCTACCCAAGTCCATTCCAGTGGATTTTCCAAACAAATAGCCTGTCTTGGCTCATGCTGCAGACTTT
>NW_006476812.1:0-337 GCF_000325575.1 Pteropus alecto | reverse complement strand
AGGAAGACTGGGTGCTGTAGGCATAAAAAAAAAAATTGAGGTGAAATTCATATAGCATAAAATTTATTTTTTTAGAGTATACAACTCAGTGGCATCTAGTACACTCACATCATTGTGTGACCACCACTTTTCTGTAGTTCCAAAATATTTCATCATCCCGAAAAGAAACACGTGCTCGTTAAGCCGTTACTCTCCACAGGTAGGGTTTTTTTTTTTTTTAAACAAAGAAGAGGTATCTCGTAGGCAGACTTGGAAAGGAGGGCATTCCAAAAGAGAAACCTTATAAAGGCCTTGAAACATCAAGTCACTTGGGATGGTGCAAATGTGAGCTGTGGGG
>NW_006476811.1:0-337 GCF_000325575.1 Pteropus alecto | reverse complement strand
AAATAATTCCTACTATAAACAATACAGTAAGCTCTTGAAATAATTATCGGTCTGCGTGACTAGCTGAAGCACTGAAGTAGGTGTTAGTACCAGCTTGAATATTCTTTAAGTGATCTGCTGGGAGAATCCCTTAACTTCTAAACTTATCTTTACTCTTATAAAGAGTGAAATCACATCAGAGATTTAAAAAAATATTTCAGTACAGGTATTTTCCACTTCTGGTTCTCTTGGGCAATACAGAGTGTACAAAGATATTCTGTTTTTCATGACGTTTTTCGTGACGTTTTTTTCATCATGAAATGTTTTCTTCTGTCAAATTTCACCATCTGAATTGAGA
>NW_006476810.1:0-337 GCF_000325575.1 Pteropus alecto | reverse complement strand
CAACACAGCCTTTCTTTATTATAACCTTTAAAATGGTTCCCAAGCTGGGTTAAGGGCAGACTTTGATGGCTCTATCTTTGGAGCAGCTGTGCCACTCTGCACAGGGCGTTTTTTCCTCACTGAGCGTCTATGACCCGATCTGTACCCAGGGGATGGACGGGGCTTGGCTTGTCCCTATCGTCCCCTTCATGCTCCGATACAGCAAAGCAATAATAACAATAATGATGGCGATGATGCCCGTCTGTATTGAGTTCTTGCTGTGTGTCAGCCATGGCTCAGTTTCCCAAAGGATTTTTCATGATTAGCTCTTTTAATCCTTACAGCAGTCCCAGGAGAC
>NW_006476809.1:0-337 GCF_000325575.1 Pteropus alecto | reverse complement strand
TTCATCTCTGTCTTCCTCCTGCAACCATTAGTGGTTACTTCAACGTCCTTCAACAATCCTGGCCTCTCAGTTCATCGAGGTTCTCATTTCTGAGAACGTCCCCTTTCTTCCCACCTCTGCCTAAGCGTTCACTGCTGACCATCGATAAATGTACACCTTGGAATTTTGATTTCTTCATTGCATTCTCCAAATATTGCTCCTTATTCTATGGCTCTTGACCTGTAATGCTCCTTTCCCAGTACCTTTCCATCCTCATGGATTTTCTTACTTTCCTTAAGTCCTCATATGGGCACATTTTTTCCTCAGGTAGATTAGATAATACGCTCCAACATTGTAA
>NW_006476808.1:0-337 GCF_000325575.1 Pteropus alecto | reverse complement strand
AATGACTTTCTCAGAGAATCGTAAAGTCAACATTGTCCATCTGAGCAGGTGCTTTAAAACATCTTACTCTTTGTCCTGCCTGCAACCTAACAGGATGTATCAAAGAATTTAGTAACTGTCTGGTCAGAAATTTGGCAAACTTACAAGTACTACATGTTTTCAAGCTTTATCAGCAATGTCTGAGACTTTTCTCCACACAAGAGGGAAATAAATCCAGCCCATGACTGCCAGAGTTGAAACAAACCCAAGGAAATTGTGAGAAAATAAAGCTTTGAAAATGGAGCCCAAGCTGCCAAAAAGATTTCCTTGCATAAGGAGCATCTCCTTTAATATTCTT
>NW_006476807.1:0-337 GCF_000325575.1 Pteropus alecto | reverse complement strand
TCCCTTTCCTCCTACCTTCTGACCTATTGGCTGAAACCAACTAGAAGCTATAGGGGAGGGGAGTCTGTGGGTGCAGAGCAGGGTGAAGAAGGGAGCAAGTGGATAAGGACGGGCCGATGAAAGATACCCCACGTTCACTTTTGTAGGTTCAGAGCTTGGCATGGTGCCTGCCACAGAGTAGGTGCTTACTAAATGTTTGTTGAACTAATCAAGGCTGATTCTAAAATGAATTGGGAGCTAAACCTGAAGACCCATTCTCTTCAGGTTTAGCTCCCAATTCATTTTATTGACTTTAACATAACGGCATTCTGTGACCTCTCTCTAAGTTGGTTGTATT
>NW_006476806.1:0-337 GCF_000325575.1 Pteropus alecto | reverse complement strand
TTGGTTGTTCTTTGCACATCAGTGGGAGGGATTGACCATCAGGCTGATTGGTTGCAAGGACTGGAAGTGACTACAGTGGAAGAGCTATTGTGCAAGGCTGACCCTACAGAGCAGGTTTTGCTTTAGCAGGGCTCTGGTGCCTGCCGAGTCTTCCTTTTCTGTGTGTTGTTCATGGAAGTTGTTGAATGTTGCTCTGATGTAGTCTGAAGGCTGACCACTGGGTGTGTTGGTTCTGGGGCCTCTTGCAAGGGGCTCTGTTGTAGGCTAAGGTGAGCCACTGCCTATGTCCTGCCTAGGGCCCCTTGTTATGAGCTACAGTGATCTGCAGATGGTTGCT
>NW_006476805.1:0-337 GCF_000325575.1 Pteropus alecto | reverse complement strand
AAAGTACTTATAGTCATAGAGACATAAATATAAATATGTAGACATATACGTGGTATAGGGAGAGAGCGAGAGAAACGAATGCGAGAAAATGTTACTCGCCGAACGCAAACGGAGAAAATGATGGGATTATCGTTCTGTTCTTTCTACTTCTTCTATATTTAAAATTTTTCAAAACGAAAGATTGGAAGAGAAAGGAAGAATAAAGAGCAAACAAGAAATAGGGCAGATAACTGCAGTGAAAATAATCACAATTTTTCTTGGAACGAAAACCCTGACATTGTACCCAGGCAGAAACATCCAGCGAGCTCGGCCGCTGTCGGTCAATTATCCGGCAGGT
>NW_006476804.1:0-337 GCF_000325575.1 Pteropus alecto | reverse complement strand
GTGCGCCAAGGGGGCAGGACTATAGCTGGGAAAAAAGTGGCCATGTCCTTCAGCTAGCCTGGCCCCCGGGCTGCCCACACGCGACCTGCTCGCGGGGTGTTGACGACACGCTGGCAGCCGCGCTGGAACCTGGGTACACTAGGCCCGTGCGCGTCAGAGCTTACTGTCTGGAGAAGAAGATGGATGTCGATGCAGTAACCATGGAAATACATGTTGCACGAGAGCGGCCGGCGGTCAGCGGTGGGGAAGAGAAGGCGCTTTGTGCTAGAAGCTGTGGGGGGAGTGAGCCCGGGGGAGGGGGCGAGGGGGTGGACTAGGCGCTCCGGGCGGGGGCGAC
>NW_006476803.1:0-337 GCF_000325575.1 Pteropus alecto | reverse complement strand
CAATACTTAGTTTCACATGTTTCCATATGAAAAGATAGAGATACTGTAGACTTTAGAGAAAGTATGCAGCGCATGCAAGAGAAATTGGTATTTTAATACCTGATTTCTGTATCCAGAAATGCAGTCAAAGGTGTGGTGCTAGTATTTGTATATGTTGTTAAATAAATAGGCATTCTAACAATGTAGAAAAAGGAATTGAAATTCTTGCTTTTAATTCAAAATATATGTATATCACTTAGTGTAAAGGTTGAATACGGAGCACTGTTTTTGAACAGAAGCTTAGAGAATGGAAGTGGCTCTTATCAAAGCCTTTGCCTCAAACATTATTTGTCAGAGT
>NW_006476802.1:0-337 GCF_000325575.1 Pteropus alecto | reverse complement strand
AAGCTGAGATACTGACAATGAGGTAGTTTCTTCAACTTGTTCTGAAAAGGCTTGTATAAGCCTAGCAGATGTAATGAGTTCGAAGTCGCCTGGAAATCTCATACTCAGAAATAGGAAACCTTGTGATACTCACGAGGTTTGCCCGTGGGATTCATGTGAACAGGAAGAGACAGGCGTGAAGGAAATAGTTGAAAATCACTTGAAATTGGGGTGATGGTGTGGCGCTCGCTTTTGTGTTACCTTTCTACATTCCTGGGTAAAATTCACATAAGCACTAATAAGATTACCTGTGTAACATAGCTACCTAACTGCCCTTCAATCGAAAGGTCATGTCTGC
>NW_006476801.1:0-337 GCF_000325575.1 Pteropus alecto | reverse complement strand
CCTTGCTGTGTGAGCAGCTGCTGCCAGCCTTGCTGTAGCACTCCCTGCTGCCAGCCCAGCTGCTGTGGGTCCAACTCCTGTGGGTCCGGCTGCTGTGGGTCTAGCTGCTGCCAGCCAGTTTCCTGTTCTCCCGTGCACGTCCGGAGAACCTGCTACTACCCCACCTGCTGCTGTGTGCCTGGATGCATCACCTATGGCGGCGGATCCAGCTGCGGCCAGTCTTGCGGCTGCTGATCACCTCACCAGAGAACCACCGTCTGTTCATGCAACTTCTCTTAACCGACTTGCCCACATGAAAACAAATTAACCTCCTAAACTTTCTGGACAACCAGTATGC
>NW_006476800.1:0-337 GCF_000325575.1 Pteropus alecto | reverse complement strand
CAGTCAGAGTGGGAAGAAAAAGAACTATTACTCTTGTGTATCTACTTTATCCCAAGTATCATGATGAACACGTTAAGCACTTGAACTTATTTGTCTCAACAGACTTTAGAGATAAACACTATCCCACTTACAGGTGAGGAAACTGAAAAATTAATTTACTAATTTTTCAAATGCTATATATTATTGAATAGCAGAGCCAAATTAAAGCCAAGTTTGATTTAACCCAAACTGTTTCTTACTGTAGATAATATCCAAATAATTGTATTCATTTACACATTCTTGTGGATAAGATAGGCTTGGGCCTTGTCTTCATGGAGCTCACTGTCTAGATATTTTT
>NW_006476799.1:0-337 GCF_000325575.1 Pteropus alecto | reverse complement strand
TTTTTTCTGTTTCTCACACTGCATAATTTCAACAGACATATTATACAGTTTGTTCATTCTTTCTTCGACTTGCTCAGATCTGTTATTGAACTCCCCTGGTGAAAGTTTTGTTTCAGTTATTGTACTTTTCAGCTCTTGAATTTCTCTTTGATTCCTTTTTATCGATACTCTTTACTTAGTGAAATATTATTCCTATATTTTTCTTTTATCCTTAGACATTCTTTCCTAGGGGTCATTGACCATATTTAAAACAACTGATTTAAAGTTGTTTCCTAGGAAGTCTAACATCTCCTTCCTTAGGAGCAGTTTCTTTTGATTATACTTTTTCCTGCATATG
>NW_006476798.1:0-337 GCF_000325575.1 Pteropus alecto | reverse complement strand
GTGTGTGTGTGTGTGTGTTTCTTCCATTTCTTTTTCTTCCCTAGCAGATATGTGTGAATAGCAGCCCTTTACTCCTTACTGGGTGCTATAAATATTTATAAGCACGCTCCAAGGAAGCTATTGTCTCATCAATCGGCTGCTATTCAGTGGAGGTGAGAGGCAGCTTTGGGGGACGTGGGCCCTGCCCCACAGGAAGCACTGGAGCCCGTGAAGCATGAAGGTCTAGGCAGAGGCTCGCGAAAGACGTCAGGTCATGTGCGTCTCCCTTATGACGCACAAAGCAGAATCTAATCCCACGAGCTCTGAGGAGGAGTGTGTGTGTGTGTGTGTGTGTGTG
>NW_006476797.1:0-337 GCF_000325575.1 Pteropus alecto | reverse complement strand
ATTCTAGCCTGGATTGTTTTCTTCCACATACCCCCGACTCCATTTCTCAAGAGTCCACCAACAAGAAAGGCACTGAGGAGGGATGCAAGAGGATGCATGGCCCTCATCCTCAAGTTAGTGGCACGTAGATGGAAATGCTAGCAAAAACAAGTGCTCCATGCACTATGCAGCATTTCAGCACTGGAGAGAGGGGCAGTCTTCAAGTTCAAGGGTCACAAGTACATAGACCATTTTGGAATGTTCATTTAGTGCCCGAGAGACCTGCCCCACCCCCACTTTTTTTCCCTCCTTCCTTTTCTTTCTCCCTCTCTTCCTCCCCTCCCTTCCTTCCTTCCTT
>NW_006476796.1:0-337 GCF_000325575.1 Pteropus alecto | reverse complement strand
ATTAGTAAGAGAAAAACAGGTTTTTATCTAAAGGACGGCGCTAAAATAATGGGACGCATTAGAATTTGGGGCTTCAGTGTTATCTTAACGGGGGAGGGGGGCCTGGAGGTAGGCGACTCTGAGAAAATAAATGGTTCTTAGGGAAGCTGCATCGTCCTTAGCAGAACAGAAGGACGATACGAGAGATCGGTGACTGTCTTTTAGGTTGTGGCACCAGCTTCTAGCATCGAGAGGTAACGGTCCATCTCCCTCGGTTATTCCTGGGAGGGAATTTAGGGCCGTGGCGTTTTTCCAAATCCTTTTTGGAGGGTCTGCTTTCAAGGCAGATAAGAGAATT
>NW_006476795.1:0-337 GCF_000325575.1 Pteropus alecto | reverse complement strand
CATTCTGGGGCTGTGGCTGGTCAGCTCTGTCTGCCTCAGGTGGCCTCGTTCACCTATCGCAGGTCTGCGGAGGTGGCAGACAGAGAGCGCCTGGGTCCTGCCCGCCTGTGGAGTGGGCAGAGGCGCCCTGCATCCGCTTCCCCTGAGACCGCGTGCTCTGTCCCTCCTCCTCCCCCGGGCCTTTCTGTGCTGGCTTCTCGTCAGCCATTGATCACGGTTAACCTGCTGTTTTTTAAGACCAGTCTTCGTGTTCCTCAGAGCCACTGGCCCTCTCTCTTCCCGTTCACAGCAAAGCACCCCGAGAGGCTTGTGGTGCGCGATTCACTGGCGTAGCCCG
>NW_006476794.1:0-337 GCF_000325575.1 Pteropus alecto | reverse complement strand
GTATTTATATATTAATTATATATTTATATTATTAATTGTATGTTTACATGTTTATATATAATTGAATACATTTTTTATTTGTAAATATATAATTAATTCATTGTATAATGAATGATGAAGAATTCATTAATAGAGTTACTGTGAAGATTAAAATAATGTGCAAAGGCACTTAATTTCATTCCTGAAACTTTGTAATCATTAATTGTAAAGAAAGGACATAAATATTATTCCTACTATTATTATTCTAGAATTTTTCCCATAACTATGTAGAATTTATTTTTACAAAACTGAGATCATACTTTAATTACTATTTTCTACGTTTCCTTTATTCACTTAA
>NW_006476793.1:0-337 GCF_000325575.1 Pteropus alecto | reverse complement strand
TTCTGTTTAGAAACGCTGCTCCGTACTCATCCTTTTTGCTAAGTGATATACAGTTATTTTGAATGAGCTTCAGTATTGTTCTAAGAAGCGACTTAATATCTTTAGTTTCTGAAGCAAAGTTGGAATCTTTCAACAACTGCAAAGTGTGAAATAAATACTAGATTCCTGGCAGTTTTCATTGTGGAAATGAAACCTTCCTATAGAGAAGGTTCAGGCAATCGTTTTTTGGAAGAGAGTATATATGCTGTAAAGACTTTAGACTGCAGCAATTTAACAACAAGGTATGGTGTTTCAGTACTGGTTCACATTGTGTTTTAAGAAGAGATAGAAATACCAT
>NW_006476792.1:0-337 GCF_000325575.1 Pteropus alecto | reverse complement strand
GTAATTTGGAAAATCGAGAGCCATTCTCCTTCCGCGGTGCGCTAAGCCGGAGAGGGAGGTTCCGGCACCACGCGCATGTTCCAGGCGTGGAAACGGAGACGCAGGGCAAGCAGGTGGCGTGGCGGAGCCGCCCGGGAGTGAGCGCAGGGCAAGCAGGTGGCGTGGCGGGGCTGCCCGGGAGTGAGCGTAGTCCAGGCGCTGGCCTCCAGGCTCACAGTCTCACCTCCCCACCCCTCGGCTGTCCTGCCCCTTCAGGATGTGGGGACGGGCAAGGGGACCCCCTCACAGGGGTATGTGGGAGGCTTAAAGAATAGACTGCAGAGGCCCTTGGGTACTG
>NW_006476791.1:0-337 GCF_000325575.1 Pteropus alecto | reverse complement strand
TAAAGTGAAACAAACCATCACAAAATATCAGGTTTTTATGTGAACACTGGAGAATCAACTTTATAACAAGCCGGCTTAGTCTTTGCCAGGAGGATGCGTCTCTGACCTTTTAGTGAACAGGCTTAGTAATTACTCAGGTAACAGTTGTATTGATTGGTCAGCCCTAGAGATACAAGAGGAAGACCTAGGAGCAGATGTGTCCCTGGTTGGATACTGTCCACCCAGGTTATATCTTATACACCTGCCAGTCCCGTTTCTGAAAAATAGTGGTCAGGTCTTGTCATATCTGGAGATATAATATTTTGATGTCATCTTAAATAAATTTCAACTCTGTGAT
>NW_006476790.1:0-337 GCF_000325575.1 Pteropus alecto | reverse complement strand
CCTTCTAGCACCTTATGAAAAGAAGAGGCAGCTTGTCTTTATCGAGTCAAAGAGAGAGACATTAGTTTGTGTTATTCAACTTAACACCTGAACCGAACTCCCACGCCGCCCTTGATAACTAAGCCTGCCCTTCCTGGGTGGTGGATCATCCTCACATTCTCACGCTCCATGAGCCTGAGCTGTCGTTGCGGGCAGGTCAGTTCAGGTGACACGACAGAGTGGACCACCGTCTTGAATATACTTATTGCTGGAGTCGCTTCGGAAGCTAAATACTAATGTCAAACCCGGTCATGGCCACAGATGTTCTGCACGTGGGGCTTTGACGAGGACGCCTTCA
>NW_006476789.1:0-337 GCF_000325575.1 Pteropus alecto | reverse complement strand
AAATCGTTACCATCAGTCGGAGGGAATCCAACGCCAGCTTTGGTGACCAGACAAACAATGCGGAAAGTAAAATGACAAGTTTCTGAACGTTTTTTCCTTCACTCGAATACATCTCTAACTTGCATGTCCTGTGCTGTTCACACGGTTAGCATGAATCACTAAAACATCTCCGGGTGCCTGAATTCTGTTGGCTGTAACGTTTCCTCAAATAAAGGCACTCAGCTAAAGGATTCAAGCACATCGCCCCAAAATTGTACAAAGAACACCAATGAAGGTGTTCTTGCTGAGCGTTGCTCTACTCTGAAGGGAACCGATTACACATAGTCTAAGTGATCGG
>NW_006476788.1:0-337 GCF_000325575.1 Pteropus alecto | reverse complement strand
TGGGGAACTTGAAGCCTTGAGCTCATGCTTTTATTATCTTCACTTTATCCAGTACAGTAAGCAGCAACCATTCAACTTTATTTTATTCCTTAGCTTAACAAAAGGTCAATCTGAATCGGTTCTGGAGTTTCTATAATTGGTTCTCTAATCTGATTGGGTTCAAAGGCACTAAAGATGGTTTTTTTTCAGTTCATGATATGATGTGGCTCTCTCTTTCTCTCTCTCTATTTTTCAAAATATTACCACTGAATACTTTCAGTATACTTACAAAAAGCAAAGTTCTAGGGGACCATGTTTAACATTACTTTCTCAAATGTTTGAATCTTAAATGTTAGTA
>NW_006476787.1:0-337 GCF_000325575.1 Pteropus alecto | reverse complement strand
GAGATTTCTTTCAGCTTTCAGCCTAAACAATTAGGTATTTCCTGCGAAGGTGAAGATTCCGCTGTAATCTCAGTAGGATGGACGGGAATACGCATCACGCTGCGAGCGGCCGCTCCTCGGGGGGACGTGAAAACGGTTCGTCAGGTTCCAATCGGCATTTCGTAGGCGGGGACGGAACAGGAGATGCTGACGGCGTTGCACGCGGCCACGGCGAGCGCCGTCCGGCGAACTTTATATTTCCGTTCCCTGGCTGTGCTATACTCGCCGTCTCGTTTCTGAGTCTGGGGAGGATGGGGCATGTCGGAAATGCCAGAGAGGTGGCTGGGGGAGCAGGTGA
>NW_006476786.1:0-337 GCF_000325575.1 Pteropus alecto | reverse complement strand
CTGCTGTGAGGTTACACGTCCATCGGATCTCGATGAAAAGTAATAAAAAATAAAAGCAGCTCAAAAGAAACTCCAGAGTTGGACCCCTGTGCTCTCACGGCTTCTGCCCCCAGCGGGTATAAACTTTCCCCTTCCTCTCGCTGTCTTGCTAAGCACCTGGACCCAAGTCGAGGCGGGAAAAGAGCGCAAAACCTTTTTGTTGAATTAAATAGTTGATGAACATCCATATCCCCTAGGACATGTCTGCCTGGCAGAGTGTAGGCACTCAATAAATTTTAGCGGAATGAACGCACACCACGTTAGCAAAGGACTACCTCAGCTCTCCAGGGTATAAAGG
>NW_006476785.1:0-337 GCF_000325575.1 Pteropus alecto | reverse complement strand
AGGGAAGATGGATAGGAAGGCCAACATGCAGAGGTACTTGGATGAAATTTCAAAATGTATTTATAAAGACATATTAAGTACTATAACAAAACGGCCTCCAGCGTCATGAAGAAATGGATTATGCCTTAGGCCGGGTCAACAAGGTGTCCGCAATCACGTGAGACGTGGAACGTGGACCGGGTGGTGAACACAGGGCCCCGTGGTTCTCAAACTGTGGCCCGGGCAAGAGCAGCATCAGCATCTTCTGGGAAGTCGTTTCAGATGCAAATGCAAATTCCAGACTCAGAGTCAGAAACTCCGGGTTCGCGACCCTGGTTTAACAATTCCCAGGGGATTC
>NW_006476784.1:0-338 GCF_000325575.1 Pteropus alecto | reverse complement strand
TGAAATAGCTTTTCCTATTTCTTTACTTTCAGACTGTATCAACTGATCTCTTGTAAACAGCATATGCATAGGTCTTGTATTCTTATCCTTTCAGCCCATGCTATGTCTTTTGATTGAACATTTAATCCATTTACATTTAAATTGATTATTGATAGGTATATAGCTACTACCAATTTATTATTCGTATTTGTTTTTTATTCCTCATTATTTTTTAAAACATATAGAACACTTCGGGAACTTGCATGTCATCCTTGCACAGGGACCATGCTAATCTTGTCTGTATTGTTCCAATTTTAATATATGTGCTACCGAGGCAAACACACGTTCTAATTTTGTAA
>NW_006476783.1:0-336 GCF_000325575.1 Pteropus alecto | reverse complement strand
GGGGAAAGGTGAATAAGTAGACAGCGAGTGTGCTGATGAATAATCTGCATATTACCTGTTATGATTTATAATAAGTAGTAAAGAAGCATATTTCAAGAAGCAGATCAAGTAATCATTAAGGACTTTTTAAATTGTAAGCCATCACATCCACAACATTATATGTTCCTCTCTGCATAAGCTTGGCATCAGAATAAGTATTTCTGAGAGTTTGAAAACTGAGTAATTTTTACCATATGAATGCCCCTGTCTAAAATTATTGCAGAGGGTCTCTAAGAAATGTGCTAAGTGCTGGTTATCAGCTTGCATTATTCAACCTGGTTAGTAGGTTGAAAAAAA
>NW_006476782.1:0-337 GCF_000325575.1 Pteropus alecto | reverse complement strand
TGCTCCGACTGCACGTCGTCGGGGAGCGGGGCGCTGCCGTCCGGGGCCGCGGCCTCCGCGCCGCGCTCCTGCTGGGGGCTGTACTGCTCCTCCTCGATGCTGCACAGGTGCAGGGCCACCGACACCGTGAACACGATGGCCGCGAAGAAGAACAGCACCTGGTTCTGCGTCCGGAACCAGGTGCCCAGGAAGGTCTGCGTCCAGTCCAGTCCCCCCAGCACGTAGCCGATGGCCCCGCCGAGGCCTAGTGGGCAGGAGGGGACGCAAGTGGCCAGTGAGCGGTGCCAGCGCCTCGGCCCCCAGGCAGACAGGCCGGGACAGACCTGGAAGGGGGCCA
>NW_006476781.1:0-337 GCF_000325575.1 Pteropus alecto | reverse complement strand
TTCTCCCAGTCTAAGCAACAACCCCCTCCCCCCAGCACCTTTCCACATGCATCAGAGACCCCGGCAGCCATCTCTGCCCTCCCCACGGCACCACCGAGCACCACCGAGTACTTACTGCGGGCCCCGCTGTCAGTCAGTTACACTGTCTTCACGACACCCCGAGGGGACAGGTTCTGGTGCCATCCTCATTCCCACTTCACGATGAGGAATCTGAGGTGCAGAGAGGATAAACTGTATTTGTCCAGGGTCTCCTTGAGCAGTCCAGAGAGGACCTTGACATTTGTGCCCGAGGCCCATGGACCCTCCATCTCCCTCCTGGCTTGTGCGCCATCCTCAT
>NW_006476780.1:0-337 GCF_000325575.1 Pteropus alecto | reverse complement strand
CCCCAAGAGCCCACGGTCTCAAGAGATATAGGGGGCCAATCAATGACTGCTATGGTGGACATTGGGGTTGAATACTCCATAGTAACCACACCTGTGGCTCCCCTCACAGACCGAGCAACAACTCTTGTTGGGGCCACAGGAGATCGAGTCGCCTGCTCATTCTGTAAAGCATGCTCATGTCTTCTAGGGGGCCACCTAGTGACTCGTGAGTTCCTGTACCTACCAGAGTGCCCCATTCCTCTACTGAGTAGAGACTTATTAACAAAGCTAGGAGCGCAAGTCACCTTTGTCTCCGGCAAGCCCACCAGTCTCACCCTGAAGAGCCAGCCGCTCTAAT
>NW_006476779.1:0-337 GCF_000325575.1 Pteropus alecto | reverse complement strand
ATAAACAAAATTTACATTTAGCACTAACAAAAAGACAGGAGACTGGAATGAATAAAGTCAAAAATTAAAAAGAAAACATTACAGCTGATACCTCAGAAATACATAGGATTATGATATTACTATGAACAATTATATTCTAGCAGATTAGATAACCTAGAAGAAATCAATTTCTGAAACATATGACCTAACAATACTAAACCATAAAATATAGAAAATCTTAATAGACCTGTAATTATTAAAAATTGAATCAATAATCAAATGTCCCCAACACAGAAAAGCCCAAGACCAAATGGTTACAGTGATGAATTCTACCAAACATTTAAAGAACACACAATGC
>NW_006476778.1:0-337 GCF_000325575.1 Pteropus alecto | reverse complement strand
GGTGGAGAATGGGGTGGCCACAGCTTGGGGGAGAGCAGCTTGGAAGTGAGGGGGGTGTCAGGTTCTGCGTCTCTGCGCAGTGATTCGCGCTGGAGTGCAGTGGGGGGCACGTGGCGCTTTCCGCAGGGGAAAGTGGGGTGAGGGGCCTGCGGTACCTCCAGGTCAAAGCTGACTCCTGTCGCCAGAAATGCCAGCTGCACTGTGCCCGGGACGGGGCGAATAAACCTCTGAGCACTTCCCACCGTCCTCGGCGGCTGGCTTCTTTCCACCGCGCGGGGTCTGGGGGATTCTGGGGGTCCCCGCGGCGGTCCCCGGGGTGGGGGGCTGCGTGCGCGTC
>NW_006476777.1:0-337 GCF_000325575.1 Pteropus alecto | reverse complement strand
GATACCAGGCTCGCTGCAAGAAACCGGTCACCGGAGGCCACGTGTCTCGCGATGCCGTTTTTAGGAGACGCCCACGACGGGCAGATGCACGGATGGAGAGTGGACCGCTGGATGCCGGCGGCTGTGGGTGGGCAGTGGGGGGGCCGCTCACGGGGGCGGGGACATGGACTCGGCCTGGTTTCCTGTCCGTGGGGCAATGACAGTGGGCTGGAGGTAACAGTGGTGAGGGTCGCACAGCTCTGTGATGCACCAGAGGCCACCGAGCTGTACACAAAACTGGTGAATTAATTCTATAGTATGTACGTGTCTTCATAAACATGGCTTTTTGTTTTTAAGG
>NW_006476776.1:0-337 GCF_000325575.1 Pteropus alecto | reverse complement strand
CACTTCTGGGCATTTATCTAAGGAAAACCAAAACACTAATCGATAAAGATTTATTTACCCCTGTGTTCACTGCA
Organism: Pteropus alecto; assembly: GCF_000325575.1. NCBI lineage: Eukaryota > Metazoa > Chordata > Mammalia > Chiroptera > Pteropodidae > Pteropus > Pteropus alecto. The sequence continues at coordinate 263 of NW_006476776.1, read as the reverse complement.
GCACTGTTTACAAGTGCCGAGATATGAAAGCAACCTAAGTGCCCACACGTTTACTTACAGTCATAAAAATATGATGCATTTTTCTGGATACGCACAAATTTAGTAAGGTTTTTTTAGTTCAAAATATAAAAACATATTTGGCACCATATAAGCTAAATTCAGGATCAAAGTTAATTGGGAAGAGAGAAGGGGATACAATTATGCTAAGGAGGGGGTAGGTCGACTGCATGCTTGGAAGCAAAAGTAGCCATATAAATATGTGT
>NW_006476775.1:0-337 GCF_000325575.1 Pteropus alecto | reverse complement strand
TTCGGTGAAAGGTCTCTTCAGGTTTTTTGCCTATTTTCTAATTAGATTGTGTACTTTTCGACTACGAAGTTTTGAGAAATCTTTACGTATTCTAGACATATGGATATATGGTATGCAAATATTTTCTTCCAGTCTAGCTTGTCTTCTCACTCTCTTAACAGGGTTTTTCTCAGAACAAAGGTTTTTAATTTCGATAAAATCTAATTTGTCCTTTTTTTCTTTTATGAATCGTGATGTTAAGTCAAGCTTAAGAACTCTTTTCCTAGCCCTGCATCCCAAAGACTTCTTCCTATTTTCTCTAAAAGTTTTATAATTTTATGTTTTACATTTAAGTCTG
>NW_006476774.1:0-337 GCF_000325575.1 Pteropus alecto | reverse complement strand
TGTTTCTGGAAGAGATTAGCATTTGAATTGGTGAATTGAGTAATCCCCAATGTGAGTGGGCATTGTCCAAACCCTGGAAGGCCTGAATAGAACAAAAAGTCAGAAGGAGGTTGAATTCACTGTCTTCCAGAGCCCTGGAGCTGGGGTATTGATCTTCTCCTGTCCTTGGTGCTCCTGGATCTCAGACCAGGACTGTAATGTGTACCATCGGCTTTCTGGCTTTCAGGGCTTTAAAGGACACTACTGGCTTTTTTGGGTCTCCAGCTTGCAGATAGCAGATTGTGAGACTTCTTAGCTCCCATAATCACATGACCCAACACCCTATACTAAATCCTCT
>NW_006476773.1:0-337 GCF_000325575.1 Pteropus alecto | reverse complement strand
AAAAATAAAAGTATCAAATAGGTAAAGGTCAGTTTCGAAGCAGTAAACTCAGGCAATGGAATCAGCCACAATAATGATCAGCCATAGGGAGGACAAGCTTAAGAAAACTAGGCAAAGTAAAATAGAAAAAAATGACAAAAAGTTTAAAATTATAGAAGAAAAAAGAACAAATAAGAAAGAGGACAAGGGAGATCCAATGTATACCAAATTGGTGACTGGAATTAATAAGTACAACAAGTAGAACATACAAATTATTCAAAGATATAAGATTAAGAAAATATATTTGAAACAAATATTTGAATCTGTATATTGAAAGGGCCAGCAGATCCCAAACAAG
>NW_006476772.1:0-337 GCF_000325575.1 Pteropus alecto | reverse complement strand
CTCCTTGCCTGTGCCGAGTGTATTCATAAGCTGCCAGTTCACCGTTAACACCAGCTCATTGCCGTGTGCCCCGTGGGGCGGACGTCTGAAGGCCCCCTCCCAGGAGTCCGGGTGGCTTCAGCGGGTGTCACAGCAGTGCTGGCCAGTGCCCATTTCCCACAGCACAGAGGCTGGATGTAGGAGATCCAGGTGCCGCCCGACCTCTTCCCTAGCTCCTTCAGCCCCGTTGGAGCCCACCCTAATGAAGCCTCGCGCCCTTGGTGACCCCTTGCTCAGGGGGGTTCCTCTTCGCAGTTATCTGCAGAATAACTCAAGCCTTGGTGTCTTTTCTGGTGTC
>NW_006476771.1:0-337 GCF_000325575.1 Pteropus alecto | reverse complement strand
CTCACACACACTCACACACTCACACACACTCACATTCACACATGCCACACACCACACTCACGCACACTCACACTCACACTCACACCACACCCACGTACCCTCACACCCACACACACTCACACCCACCACACACCACACACTCACGCACACCCACACTCACTCTTACACACACTCACACACACACCACACATACCACACACTCACATTCACACATGCTCACACTCACGCACACTCACATTCACACACACACTCATACACACACACTCACACCCAAGTAGCCGTGTGAGGCGACCGAGGTGTGAACTACCTTACCGTGCCAGTCACTGCGCAGTACGGA
>NW_006476770.1:0-337 GCF_000325575.1 Pteropus alecto | reverse complement strand
AGTTCGTCCAGCTCAGCATACACTCGTGCTCCATTACCAACCAGATCCTGGCAGGAGTGCTGTATTTAAGCTATTTCAGCGTTACGTGGCCATGGACATTTTGGTGGCTGTAATGTCCTTTACTGCTTTATAGATTCAGGCTAAGTAGTATCAGGGGTCATGCTTCAGCAGCTCTATCTGATGATAATTGGGTGCCATCCACAGTCCATGGCTTCCCCAGCTGCAATTTAACATAAGCCTCCTGAAGAATTCACCAGAATCCTCAGGCTAGTCCAACATTCTTCACCAAAAGTAAAGAAAAATGATACAACAGAATAAGCAAATCGAGAAAAAAAAA
>NW_006476769.1:0-337 GCF_000325575.1 Pteropus alecto | reverse complement strand
AGAAAGTAAGGGTGGGCGGGGCACTCTGATTGGCAAACGCGTTACCCAGCTCGTCCTCTGCGGCCCGTCGTCCCTGAATGGTGCGATCCTTTAAGTGCTGCGTGAGGGAGAGCCCGCCCGTCCCCCACGGGTGGCTTCTCCCTGGGGTCAGCGCTCCTGGACGGCTCAGTTCAGTGACAGTGGCTGGAGGAGCTGCGCATTCTGGCCGGTGGGTCGTGTGGGACAGGGAAGGATGGATGCCAGTCTGTCGCAGGTCGTGCGGTGCGGCCAGCTGTGTGGCGGGGTCCCCGGTGTTCCTCCCCTGTCCGCAGAGGCGGGCAGTCTCACAGAAGGCCAC
>NW_006476768.1:0-337 GCF_000325575.1 Pteropus alecto | reverse complement strand
TTGGGCTGTTGGGGGCAGGGTGACCAACCGTCCTGATGTCCTTGGGAACCAGGATCCTCGGTACAGGGAGGGGCCATCCCCAGTCTCACTGCCCACTGTCCACCCTCCCCCAGCGTCTTTTAAGGGCAGGGGGTTGGTGGGCAGGAGGTCCTAGGGCTCATGTGCTTGGGAGAGGGGCTCTTCTTATTGCCTGTGACTGGAAAAGCTACCTCACTTGGCTCACCTGCTTGCCCTCCACCAGGTGTGCAGATACCTTGCTCCATGCCCCTGCACCTGCTGGGCCAGGCCTGCCCCCAGGTGGACGTAGGGGAAATTGCATGTAGGTGGAGCAGGGCCC
>NW_006476767.1:0-337 GCF_000325575.1 Pteropus alecto | reverse complement strand
GAAATGAGCTATCAAGCTATGAAAAGATATGGAGGAACGTTAAATGCATATTACTAAGTAAAAGAATCTGAAAAGGCTACATACTCTATGACACTCTGTAGGATACTTAGATGCATAGATGTCACTATACTTTCATTTAAATCAAAAGAATGTACAATAGCAAGAATGAATTTTAATGTAAACCATGAACTTTGGGTGATTATGATGTGTCAAGGTAGATTGTAACCAATGCACCACTCTGGTGATGGATGTTGAGAATAGGAGAGGCTGTATATGTGTAGGGGCAGGGAGAATATAGAAATTCTCTATACCTTCCCCTCAATTTTGCTGTGAACCT
>NW_006476766.1:0-337 GCF_000325575.1 Pteropus alecto | reverse complement strand
GGTTGAGACCCCCTGCAGAGTCTGAATTCACCGAGCTTCCCAGTGTAGCCAAGAGAAGCAGATTCAAAACCATCAGGCGCTTCCCCTGAAAATCTCGAGCCTTACGCAAGGCCCCTCAGAAGTCACGCAGTCAAGTCCCCTCCTCTGACAATGACGGATGCACAGCAGGAAGGTGTGGCCGTGCCTCCTGCCCGTGACACAATGGCTGGAGGGAGAGGTGGGACTCGACTTCGCTTCCTAACTCCAAAGGTCTGTTTACCCAACTTTTGTAAATAGAACCTTTGAGACAGATCAGGAAGCCTATTATTTAAAGCGATCCCGGAAAAAAAAAAAAAAA
>NW_006476765.1:0-337 GCF_000325575.1 Pteropus alecto | reverse complement strand
CAAAGAGATATTTGTACACCCATGTTCATAGCAGCTTTATTCGTAATAGCCAAGAGATGAAAACTACCTAAATGTCCATCAACAGATGAATGAACAAATGTGGCATATACATATGATGAAATATTATTCAGCCTTAAAGAAATTCTGACACATGCACACAGAAGAACTTTGAGGACAGTATGCTGAGTGACGTAAAGCAGTAATAAAAAGACTAAGATTGTATGATTCTACTCATATGAGGTACTTTGAGTAGTCAAATTCATAGAGCTAGAATGTGGAGTGGTGGTTGCCAGGGACTGGAGGAAGTGGGGAATGGGAAGTTAGTGTTTAATGGGTA
>NW_006476764.1:0-337 GCF_000325575.1 Pteropus alecto | reverse complement strand
GCTTTGTAGGCATTCATGGAATTCATGTTAATAAATATAAGGGAAATGCGCTCTGTAATTGTGCTTTGATGCAGTTCACAAGACCCACAAAACCATTCCATTTTCCCACTCTCTTGTCACAATTACAGATGGACATGATGCAAGAAAGTAAGTTACATTGCAGCAACAAGGACAGGCCAGAACTTGAGTTGTTTTGGGTAAATGGACCCATGTTTAGAACTTTGTAACTTTTCTGTAAAATAAGCCTAGGTGAGTTTTTTAAAAATAATTTTTTATTTTTCAGTTAAAGTTGACATACAATGTATTAGTTTCAGGTATATAGCATAGTGATTAGACA
>NW_006476763.1:0-337 GCF_000325575.1 Pteropus alecto | reverse complement strand
ATTATATTAGTTTCAGGTGTACAGCATAACAATTCAACATTTATATACCTTAGATTTGATGCCATGATAATTCTTGTAACCATCTGCCACCATGTAGAGTTATTAAGATATTAATGACTAAAACTTCTTAGGTGAAAAAATGAAAGGGCAGTCTCAGTGTATTTCAAGTGGGACACTGAAATTTTTGGGTTTTTCCCTCACGGCCAGTCTATTAAGAATCTTCTGGTGCGTCTCCGTAGCCCAAAGAACAAGTATGCATCCTTAGCATAGCCCTTCCACAATGGGATTCTGAGCTCGCTATCTCTGTCTCCCTCCTCCCACCTCCCCACCCCCACCA
>NW_006476762.1:0-337 GCF_000325575.1 Pteropus alecto | reverse complement strand
GAACTAAAATCCACAAAGTATTAAATGTGTTTTTCTTCCTCGTAGATGGTGGAATTAACGGGCGATTTTGTTTTGGCTTAAAACACATTATTTTTCCAAATTCTCAATGATATGCACTTACTACATTTATACTTGAAAAAAGAGAGCTTTTTAAAATGTAAAATAAAGTCCTTAATCTGGGATGAGATATGCTGCTAATATGTTTTTTTTTTTTAGGTTCCATTTCTTAAATCGAATTTAAGATAATTTATCTAACACCCAAGCACAGAGCTGCTTTGAATGCACGTGGAGACAGTAAAATTGCTTGTACTTTTACTGATGCTTTTCACTATTTTTT
>NW_006476761.1:0-337 GCF_000325575.1 Pteropus alecto | reverse complement strand
TTGAGGATCCTCCATACTGTTTTCCATAGTGGTTATACAATTTAAAATCCTACCAACAGTGCATAAGAGTTCCATTTTCTTCACGTCTGTGCCAGTATTTGTTATCTCTTGTCTTTTTAATGATGGCCATTTAAAAGGTACGAGGTGATATCTCACTGTGGTTTTAATGTGTATTTCCATAATGACTAGTGATGAAACTTAAATTTTAATAGTGAATATTATCTGAACAATAGAAATGTGTATACACACATATACAGATATATCAATTATATATAATTTGTAAATCTCACTGTATTTATGTGTGTGTGAGTATATATATGTGTATGTGTGTGTGTGT
>NW_006476760.1:0-336 GCF_000325575.1 Pteropus alecto | reverse complement strand
GTTTCAGGTCAGGGTTACGGTTAGGATTAGGGTTATGTTTAGGGTTAGGTTTAGGATTACAACAAAGTTTAGGTTTATCGTTAGGGTTAGGGTTAGATTTAGACTTAGCGTTATGGTTTGGTTAGTGTTACAGTTATTTTTAGAATATATGTTAGGATATGATATTAGAGTTAGGATTACTGTTAGGGTTCAGAATAGGTTTAGGATTAGTTTAGGGTTATGGTTAGGGTTAAGTTTACGTTAGGGTTAAGAGAAGTGTCAGAGGTAAGATTTAGGATTAATTTTAGGGTTAGGGATTGGGTTACGGTTAAGTTAGGGTTAGGGTTAGTGTTAGGG
>NW_006476759.1:0-337 GCF_000325575.1 Pteropus alecto | reverse complement strand
GAGACTCAGTGAAAGAGCTGGAGTCGAGTGAGAAATTTCCGTCCCTCCCCTCGCTCCGGATGGCTGCTCCTCACCGCCGGGCAGGTGTGAGTGGAGCGTTCAGAGGAGTCTTTATAGAACTAGGACCGAGACACGAAAGAAACGTCCAGAAGTGGTTAAACAGTCGGCAACGGCTTTGGAGGACGGTGTTTTTGGGGTGTATGGAATTCTCCCCGAGAAGCTGGATCGCCCCGGAGCTGGACGCCTCGGAGCCGGTGAGCAGAGCGAGCCAACCTGCGATCCAGCGCTGATGCGCCCCTCGAGCTCATCGACTCGGCCAGCTTAGCGTGCGTGAGGC
>NW_006476758.1:0-336 GCF_000325575.1 Pteropus alecto | reverse complement strand
TTACATGAACTTATAAAATGTCTCTACATGTGTATGCACACATACACATTCAATAAATTACAAGTTTCTTATTCTAGACTGCCAAGCTAATGTATGAAGAATAACATGAGTTTTTGGTGAGGAAGAGAGAGAAGACATGTAGTCAGGCAAAGTTGAGAGAGAACGGGGAGTTAGAGAACTGAGATGAGTTAATGTGGCTAAAGGGCTGGGTAGATGAGGCTGAAGAGGGAAACGGGCCAGATCACTCAGACTTTGAAAGCTGTATTAAGAGGTTAAGAATCTTAACCAGCAGTTGAGTTTTAAACAGGGGAGAAGCAGGAGTTGTATTTTAGAAAG
>NW_006476757.1:0-336 GCF_000325575.1 Pteropus alecto | reverse complement strand
AGGCTTTAGATTATACTTCTAATTTGTGTTGGAATTAGATTCAAGGCAGGGGTTTGCGTTATATATATAGGATTATTGTTAGGTTTAGGGTTACGTTATCTTTATGGTTAAGGTTAAGATTAGAGATGTGTTGACAATTAGGGGAAGCTTAAGTTCAGGTATAGGGTTACAGGTTCCTTTGACTTTAAGGTTTGGTTTAAAATTAGGGTGAATGTTACAGTAATTGTAAGAGTAAGGACTAGGTTTTGGATTAAGATTAGTGTTGGTTTTAGCTGGTAGGTTATGTGTTATGTTTATGAGTTGCATTTGAGTTTATGATTAGGTTTAGGTTATAAT
>NW_006476756.1:0-336 GCF_000325575.1 Pteropus alecto | reverse complement strand
CAGAACTCGAGGAGCCACAGTCCCAGTAGGAGTGGATGGGGTGGGTCCAGGCTCCCGGAAGAAACCATGGCGGCTGCAGGAGCCCGGCCACAGTTCAGGTGGGGCACAGAGGGAGATGGCTGGTGGGGGAAGCACTGGGAACCGAGGCCTTGAACTCTCCCTACTCCAGCAAGGCCCTCCAAATGGCACCTGTGCCGGGTCTAAAGGTCTGATGCGAACTTTTAACAAGAGCTCATCAGATTCAGGTAGCAGCTCGGAGCAAGACTGCACGTGTCTGGGAGGTAGTTCCGTGGAGCTCTCGGGCTATGAGGGTCGCGGTTGGGGCCGGGAGGCGGG
>NW_006476755.1:0-336 GCF_000325575.1 Pteropus alecto | reverse complement strand
TTGTACAGAGTTCACTGAGCATTTTTATAACTGGTTTTCTGAATTCTGCATCTTGTAGTTTGTCTCCTTTTTATTTAATTAAGTTCTCTGTCATTCTGTTCCGTTTTCTTATCTGGGACGTTTCATTTCTTCTCATTTTTGCTCTCCCTATGTATTTTTGTGTGGATTCGGGAGAGCTGCTCGGTCTCCCAGTCTTTGTTGAGTGACCTTCTATAGTAGTTGCCCTGTGGGTCTTATTGGTGTAGCTTTTCTGATCATCTGAGATGGGAGTTTCGAGTATGTCTCACGTGTGGGTTGTATGTGTTCTACTGTTCTTGTTGATCTTGCTTGCTATTT
>NW_006476754.1:0-336 GCF_000325575.1 Pteropus alecto | reverse complement strand
TGATGATGATGATGATGATGATGATGATGATATTGCCAGGTTAGGGTAGAATGCAATGATTACTTCTTCAAAAAAGTTTTGCTTTCGTATTGTCCCCTTTCTTTTTCTGATACCCATATTATGCCAATGTCATGATGCTTAATGTCATTTCAGAGGACTCAAACTATCCTCATATTTAAAAGATCTTGTTTATTTTCCTCATTGCTGTTCTGATTGGGGGTTTTATGCTATGTTTAGTTCCAAAAGACCAATCCAATCTTCTGCTCATTTTCTCTGTTGTTGACTCCTGAAAGTGTATTTTTTATTACCATTTCTTTATTTCTGACTGTTTTTTTT
>NW_006476753.1:0-336 GCF_000325575.1 Pteropus alecto | reverse complement strand
TTGGTGTCATATCACTTTTTATAGTATTATTTTGAATTTCTGTGGTTTCCATTGTAAGTTCTCTTTCATTTCTGTTTTAATTTACTTGAGTCTTCACTCTTTTCTCCTTAGTGAGTCTAACTGAAGGCTCATCAATTTCATTTATCTTTTTAAAGAACCAGCTGTCCATTTCATTAATCTTTTCTATTGTCTTTTATTCTCTACTTCTGCTCTGAGTTTTATTATTTCTACCTTCTACTGACTTTGATTTTATTAGTTTTTTCCTAGTTCCTTAGATGAAAGTTTAGGTGGTTTACTTGAGATTTTTCTTGTTTCTTAAAGTAGGACTGTATTGCT
>NW_006476752.1:0-336 GCF_000325575.1 Pteropus alecto | reverse complement strand
TGTAAATCTTTTTTAAAAGCTTCTTGCCAGTTTTACAACCCTGGAGTGCCTTTTTCAAAGACCTGGGAGCCATCGTTTTGAAATATAATCGTCTTTATCTGCTATTTTCTCTGGGAGGATAGGAGCCTAACTTCTAGGACTTCCTTGCTCCAAGTAGTAAAATTTCTTCCTGTAATGAAATATTTGGGTAAGGCCACTTAGCAAGTATAGATGGCCTACAATCCCTTCCACCCCAGGGCGTAAAACCTCTCTTGTCCTTTGTTTCAGTGGAGTTAAGTTCAGGCCATACTCTGGTGTCTTCTAATTGCAATTGCCTTGAACAAAGTCTTTCTTACC
>NW_006476751.1:0-336 GCF_000325575.1 Pteropus alecto | reverse complement strand
ATATGTCAATTACATCTCAATAAAACTGGAAAAAATCAATAACAAATATGAAGGCCAAGGACAAAGCCATAAAGAACACTAATATTAAAGGGGAGAATGGAAAGGATACTGTAATGAAAGTGGATTTCTGTGAAAGCTTCAGAACAGCAGTGTTTAATATTGTCCAAAGAATCAGAAGAGTAAGTAAAGGGTTATATTTGACAGCAATTATATTTGACAGCATTATATTTGATAGCAGTGGTCTTAGAGCATTCAGTTGAGGGTCAATTTAAGGTTAGGGAGAGGTGAAAGTCAAAATTGTGACTTCCATTTTTCTAGCAGCTTGACTATGAAGGG
>NW_006476750.1:0-336 GCF_000325575.1 Pteropus alecto | reverse complement strand
GAGCGAGGCCCTGGTTTTGCGCAGGACACGGGCGAGGCTGCAGAGAATGCCCACGTGACGGAGGTCACCACAGAGCACAGCGATGGTGACGTGACGTCTCCTGCTGTAAGAACAAATCTGACGGGGTGTGGTCCAAACTCCGGCCGTACGAACGTGAAAAGTTACTGCACAGTACAGCCTCTACCGTCCCCGAGGAAATCCTGAAAGTTCAATTCTTGACTATACACGCACTTTTTGCAAAAATGACTCAACTGGTAGCATAATGGAGAAAACATCTAACTCTAAATACGCGTTCTTTGAAAATAAGTTATCATAACAAAGGTTTTATTTGCTTTC
>NW_006476749.1:0-336 GCF_000325575.1 Pteropus alecto | reverse complement strand
GAGAAAGAAAAATACCACATGATCTCACTTACATGAAGAATTTAAAGAACAAAATACATGAACAAACAAAAAAACCAAACTCATAGATACAGAGAACAAAGTCATGGTCGCCAGGCAGCAGAGGGAGGGGAGGGATGGGTGAAAAAAGGTGAAGGATGAAGAAGTACATATTTCCAATCATTAAAACAGTCACAGGGATGTAAAGTACAGCATAAGATGTATAGTCCTAATCTTGTAATAACCATGTAGAGTGCCAGGTGGGTACCAGACTTATCGGGGTGATCACTTCATAAGCTATATCAACGTCTAATCACTATGTTGTACATCTGAAACCAA
>NW_006476748.1:0-336 GCF_000325575.1 Pteropus alecto | reverse complement strand
TAATAAAAATGTATTGATATCTTTTCATTCATTTTATCATTGTATCTTATTAATGTAAGATATTCCTAATAGGGGAAACATGAAGTAGAATATAGGACTTTTGTATATTATCTAGTCAACTTTTGTATAATTTAAAGCTGTTCTAAATAACTTTTATCAGAGAGGGAGTATTCAGATAAGATTGCAAAATCAGCTAATGTGTGAACATGAATTAGAGACCTCTTTTACTATTGAACATGAGCCAAAATATGAATTGTCAGTGCATCCAGACCTCCATGAAGACTGCACCAATGATGGACTGAATACATGTGTGTTTATACGCATGAAATAAAAGAT
>NW_006476747.1:0-336 GCF_000325575.1 Pteropus alecto | reverse complement strand
AAGAAGAAGAAGAAGAAGAAAGAAAAGAAAGAAACAAACAAACAAGAAACATCGTGAGGGTTGCCAGCCATCTCAGAAAACACTCAAGGCCCAGGTGTTGCCAGTTAATTCTATCCGTCCTTCAAAACAGATGAGAGCAAAGCTGTTTCACCTGTTCATGAGCATAAAGAGAAAGGGAAACTTCTCTTTTTTGAAGTAACATTGTTACCCAAACCTGACACAGATATACAAAAAGAAAACCATAAATCGATCTTACTTTTGAACAGCAATGCAACAACTCTAAACAATGTCTTAAAAAGTATATCTCATCAGCAGTACCTTAAAAAAAAAAAAAAA
>NW_006476746.1:0-336 GCF_000325575.1 Pteropus alecto | reverse complement strand
TGGATTTCTTTGCATAAATACTCAGAAGTAGAATTCCTGGCTCATAAAGTAATTCTATTGTTAATTTTTGAGGAACCTCCAAACTATTTTCTATAGCAGCTGCACCAATTTACAATCCACTAAGAGTGCACGGGGGTTCCCTTTTCTCCACATCCTTGTCAACACTCGTTTGTGTTGATTTATTGATAGCTATTTTGATAGATGTGAGATGATATCTCATTGTGGTTTTTGTTTGTATTTCCCTGATGATTAGCAATGTTAACATTTTTTCTTATGCCTGTTGGCCATCTGTATGTCCTCTGAAATGTCTATTCAGGTCCTCTGTCTATGTTTTAA
>NW_006476745.1:0-336 GCF_000325575.1 Pteropus alecto | reverse complement strand
TGTCCTTTAGAACAAAAGAAAATCCCAGATCACACACTGCATTCATCTGTCATCGGCAATTCTGACCCTTTGTGGGTAAAGAGCAGTGACTAACTTGCCGTCCTGCGGGAACTCAGATGATTTCATTCCCTCGAGTTCTTCCTGAGGAATCTGTGAGAACACGAACTTCAGACAACCGAAATGACTAGAGAGGCACACACGTGAAAACAGACGGTGAGCATTTTAACACGTGGTTACTTAAAGAGCTCAGACTAAACAAAGGATAAAAAGGAGACCGTATAGCATCTGTGACTATGTACAAGGATCTGACGAGGTTATAGTAAAGCCATAAAAAAA
>NW_006476744.1:0-336 GCF_000325575.1 Pteropus alecto | reverse complement strand
AAAAAAAAACAGCCTGTGACTCTAAATTAGTGCTCCAGATCCGCGGGCAAGGAAAGGCGGAGGAACCCGAACTGGAATGCTTGCTGTGGGCTCGTCCCGACTCTTCGCGGCGGCTGCCCGACCTGCCGCCCGGCGCGCCAGGCCCCTGGGGACTACAGCTGCTTGGGGACGATAAGGTTTCTGAGCATGTCGAAGGAGTTGCCGTCCGGATGCACAGTCACGACCTTGCCGTCCTCCTGGTGGACCTGAAGGAACCCGGAATCGTCCAGGCCCACGATCCACACCTTGGGCCCCTCCTCACCTCCCAGGCGGATTTGCTGAGCACTGAAAAGGAAG
>NW_006476743.1:0-336 GCF_000325575.1 Pteropus alecto | reverse complement strand
TCTGGCCATGGCTTAGAGTGTCAATGACAGAATATAAAAAGCTCTAAGATGATTTACTGGTATGGTAGGTAGAATAATGGCCCCTCAAGGATGTCCACGCCCAAATACGCAGAACCTGTAAATATGTTTCCATACACGGCCAAACAAAAAACAAAAAACAAAAAAAAACAGGACTTTGCAAACATGGTCAAGATTATGAATTCGAAACGGAGAGATGATTCTGAATTATCAGGTGGGCCAAATCTGATCACATACGTCCTGAGAAGTGAGAACTTCCCAGCTGTGGTCAGAGAAGCCTTCACTAGGGAGCAATGGCCAGAGAGATGAACACTGCTG
>NW_006476742.1:0-336 GCF_000325575.1 Pteropus alecto | reverse complement strand
ACACTGACTCAGCAACAGGCAAACGCCCCGCACTGCTTCCCTGGTCTTGGGGTGAGGGAGCGGTGGCAGGAAAGGCTGGTGTCCAGGGCAGCCGGCCTGTGGCAGAGACTGGAGCCCCCTCAGTCCCACCCCGACCCCCTGGGAGCAGGCTCGGCACCCTGTGGGACGTGCCAGCGAAGCCCAGACTCCAAAACCGTATGGGGAACCATCGCTTCTGTAATGAAGGAATGACGGGTAAAAACAGGTGGGCAGTTAAACACAAATGTTTATGTTAAACACAAATGTTTCAGCCGACGACAATGGATGAACCCTGGGAGGATCCTACTCAAACAAACT
>NW_006476741.1:0-336 GCF_000325575.1 Pteropus alecto | reverse complement strand
CGGGAGGCTGGAGGGGACCCTCCTTCACTTTGCATGTCCTTCCTTCAGATAAGTTAGCCTCGCGCTTTATGCCATAACACTGATGTTGATATACTACACTGTTGTGGGAAGTGCAGAGGGCTCAGCAGCCAGGCTGCAGACATTTGCTACTTCCTGGTGCATGTATCAGATAGAGTGAGGACAGGACCTTCTTCATGGAATTTATGGTGACTGAGACGATCCATGCAAATTGCTGTCAATACGCAGCACATAGCACTGGGCACGTCAGTGATCAAGATGTTAGCTATTAGTATAAATGCCCATTTTAATTTTATATTCAATAAGCTCTGTTCCCCA
>NW_006476740.1:0-336 GCF_000325575.1 Pteropus alecto | reverse complement strand
TTTAAAATTATTCTTTAACATCAAATATCTAATAACTATTAAAATGCTCTGTCTTTTAATGTTAACATGGGCTTGCTGGAACTTCATCCAACAAGCCCATGTTAACATTAAAAGACAGAGCATTCGCTGATATTTTAGGTTTATACACACACAAAAAATATACAGATACATTCTACTTCCTTTATTTTGTAATTTTTTTCTGAATTCTGCATTCTGTGTACAAGATGGAATACAAGAAAGAACAAGAACTGTAAAGTCCCTAATTCTCATGAAGTTGCTCGCCTCCTCCCCTCCGCCACCTGCCCCCCACCACTGTGGATGAAAAACACCAGAGGA
>NW_006476739.1:0-336 GCF_000325575.1 Pteropus alecto | reverse complement strand
ACTTCACATCTACCTCCTCACCTCCCTGTCCTCAGACTCAGGCAGGTCATGTGGACACGGCTGAAATTCCTATCACAGATTTTCTTAGATTTTCCAATATTATATTCTGAAATCCAAGACCAGTTCAAGTATATTACACCCAAAGTCACTGCAATGATCATAATGATCAGTTCGAGGAGAACTCATCTTAACCACACTGAATGTTTCGGCTCAAAAGCTTGAATTCTTTGTGCATTTATTTAAATATTTAATTTCTCTCAAAAGTTTCATAGTTTTCAGTGCATAAAAATTTTAAAACCTGTCAGATTTTTCCTAAACTATTACATATGTGTGATG
>NW_006476738.1:0-336 GCF_000325575.1 Pteropus alecto | reverse complement strand
TTGTGTCCTCTTTGATATTTATTGCTGTTTTCAATCATTTTGCTCTTCCAACTTCTTTTAAACAAAACAAAAAAATAAAAATGGCAACAACAAACTCCTGTTTTGTCGCTGATTATGCCATTCTATTATACCATCTTCTCCTTCTGATCACTATCACCTACAACCTCCCTGCCACTTCTTTTGTTAAACATTTTGCCATTAGGCTCATGGTATTTTTTTTTCTTCTGTTCAGAATCTCTGCCTGGATCCAGGCAACTTTCTTATGCACATGGATTATCCATTTAATACCAAGACCTTTCACTTCTTTGAATAACCTCAATATTGTTTTCTGTACTC
>NW_006476737.1:0-336 GCF_000325575.1 Pteropus alecto | reverse complement strand
ACCAGCAGAGATTGTGGCTGAGTGAGATAGAGGGCCATGAAAGTCAAGACACTCCTCTTAAGAGGCCTGTGCACAGACTTACTCGGTGAGGGACTCGCTTGCTCTGAGCTCCAGGGATGGGACAGCTGCTCGAAGAGTGCCAGGGACATGTGGGAGAAACTGAGTTGTCTGACTTCAGGACAAGGGCTAGAGGGACGGCTTTCTTCCTGACAGAAATGATGGTGGAGTCCATTGTTCCTTTGTTGAGCCCTCCCTCCTTCTGGTGTGTGGACACAGGTGGCTGCCATATATGAGCTCTATCAACCTGGCTAACACAGGTTGCCCTGCCCAGGTGAT
>NW_006476736.1:0-336 GCF_000325575.1 Pteropus alecto | reverse complement strand
ACTCATGACTCTTGTGGGGTTTCTACAATTTTCAATCCGGGACTTTGTTCAGTAGAGAAGAGAGGCCATTATAGAAAGATACAGAAAATAAATTCCCTGACGGCCTCTTCCGAATACTTAGGAAGCATTTTCAATTTCCAGATGCTTAAATCTACCTCCAGTACTACTGAATCAAAAATCAGGGGTTGAGAAATGATTTTAAAATGAGGCAACAATAGTTCAGCATTCTAGAAATTTTCACCAATCTAGACTGAAGGATGCGGATCCCCTCAAGGAAGGGAAAATGAAACACCCTGCATTCTTCTTCTTTACACCAACAAATCCCTAATTATTCCC
>NW_006476735.1:0-336 GCF_000325575.1 Pteropus alecto | reverse complement strand
ATTGGAATTAGGATTGAAATCTTTTTAAATTGTCATTATTAATCTTTCTAAAATGAATGGACCTAGTTTATTGTAAATGGTTTTTGATCATGAAAGTAAAATCTCACATTTCTATCAAGAAAATTAATTCAACTCACTCAGAAGCCTTTCCTAAAATCATACTCACTAGACCACAGTCCTGTCTTCAAAAGGGCGTTTTATAAACGCGAATGTCTTTGTTTAGAAGTTTGGTAAAGAAACCCAAAACGATTCCTTGAGAATAGTCAGCCAGTGAAGGTCCAGTTTTTTGTTAGTTATGGAGAAAAAAAAGATATTTTAAATCATATTACTATTTTC
>NW_006476734.1:0-336 GCF_000325575.1 Pteropus alecto | reverse complement strand
AAGTCTAATTCATCCCATTCTGAATTTCTACTCTGCTCCAAATGAAACTCTGGTCTCCAATAGATGTGATCACCTCCTCATCTTTTGCAAGTGTTCATTTCTGTCTTCATGTCTGCAGCGTTTCTCTGTGCTCTGCAATTGATTCCCAACTTCTTGGCCTATCTGATGCATCTGTTCTCCAAAGTCCCTGTGAGAAGTAGAGAAGGCACAGACTTTGGAGCCAGGCTGTCTGAGCTCTGCCACTTTCTGTGTGAGTCTGAGCAACTTACTCACCCTCTCTGGGCCTCTCTGAAACAAACCTGACTTCACGTGTTCTTGTGATAATATACATAAGGC
>NW_006476733.1:0-336 GCF_000325575.1 Pteropus alecto | reverse complement strand
TGCAGGCCAAAGTCGGGAGCTGCTGCTGTCCAGTCCTGGGCCACCTGGTAGTAGCTACAAAGTTGTCTACGATTGTACAAGGTTATCTACGATTGTTAACTCCCTATTCTGGTTTTGGAGACACCAAAAGTAGTTATGCTCTGAATTGAGGCCGGCTGCCACTAGTGCTGGGCTTGGGACTGCTTATCAAGAGGTACAGGACATACCGAGGCCAGCTGCTACCTGTTGGGGTTTGTGGACCTTTCAGAGGTTTTAGGAAAGTCTGCACCATGGGCCCAGGCTGACTGGTTGTATGAATTAGTCTCTGAGAGAGGTTCAGGCCACGCACATGAATTA
>NW_006476732.1:0-336 GCF_000325575.1 Pteropus alecto | reverse complement strand
CACACACACACACCTCTACCTCTGCGGAGATTACATTCTTTTGAGAACACAGACAACAGACGAGGTAAATGAATACATGATATGGTGGTGAGTGACATGGAAAAACACAGTGCTGGGAGCAATGGGAATGCAGCGGGATACAATTTTCAGTAAGACGGTAAGGAAGGCTCCACCAAGATGGAGACTTCAAATAAAGATCCAAAGTCGGTAAGGGCTTTCCCTTCTGGATCTTTTCTCATCATGGGAACTTTAGTTATATTATTCACTCTGGCGGGAAACTCCAGATAGTCTATCTTTTGAGATCAGCCCAGTCACTTTTCTGGGCTCTGTCTTCTC
>NW_006476731.1:0-336 GCF_000325575.1 Pteropus alecto | reverse complement strand
TGCAGCTGCCCAGGGAAGGGTGAGGGTTAGGGAAAAGGCAGAGCACAGGGCCTGGCACTAAGGGCACTAAAAGCAACAGATTCCATCTTTTAAGCACTTGCCGTGTGGCAGGCACTGTGCTAGGGGCTTTAACGAGCTACTTCACTTAATTCTCACAACCCCCTGAGGTAAGTAGTGGACACCAGAGGTGCTCCATCCATACCCCCCGAAGGTCCCTCCTACTGTTCCTGTTGGCCAACTCTGACTTCCATGTGTCTCCCTCTAACGATCTGCATCTGTAACTTCCTTCAAAGAGACACTTTGGTCTACGGCCATGCCACCCTGAACACACCCAAT
>NW_006476730.1:0-336 GCF_000325575.1 Pteropus alecto | reverse complement strand
TTAGGGTTAAGATCAGGGTTAGTGTTAGTGTTAGGTTTAGATATACTGTTATGGTTAGTGTTATTTTGAGAGTTAAGGTTACTGTTAGGGTTAGGGTTAGGGTCAAATTTAGGTCAGAGTTAAAGTTAGGGTTCGAGGTAGGGTTATGGTTAGTGTAATAGGTTAGATATAGGATTACTGTTACGGTTAAGGTTAGGTGAGGTTTAAGTTAGAGTTAGCGTTAGGGGCAGGGTTAGGTTTGGAATTAGGGTTATCATTAACTTTAGTTTAAACGTTAGGATCACTGTGAGGGTTAATGTTAGGTTATGGTTAGCGTTATGGTTAGTTTTAGATTAA
>NW_006476729.1:0-336 GCF_000325575.1 Pteropus alecto | reverse complement strand
CAGGCTAAGGAATCATGAGCTGAGATGAGCTTATGGAGAGATGACTGGTTTAATAAAAGGGACATGGACTCATAGGAAAGTGATGTCCCCAATATATACGTTTCTGATTTTCTTCTACTTTCGTAAGATCCACAGCCAGAGTCTGTGCTTCGCCCGGGAACCAGAGG
This sequence comes from Pteropus alecto, assembly GCF_000325575.1. Classification (NCBI taxonomy): domain Eukaryota; kingdom Metazoa; phylum Chordata; class Mammalia; order Chiroptera; family Pteropodidae; genus Pteropus; species Pteropus alecto. The sequence continues at coordinate 169 of NW_006476729.1, read as the reverse complement.
AATCGTAACCACATCTAATAAATTAGTACATAGAATCGCGTTCCCAGGTAAATTATAATGGCCTTTCCAAGCATAAACTAGAAACAGGTCGATTGAGAGTGCGTTTTCCTAGTTCAGGCATACTCAGTACTTACACTCCTTCCGGCAGAGTCGCTCTCTGTTTTTTTTT
>NW_006476728.1:0-336 GCF_000325575.1 Pteropus alecto | reverse complement strand
GTAGCAAGTGCTAGATGGCATGTTTTTGTGTTTGTTGAAATGTGAATTCATCTATAATGTCATTTCACTTTTTTCTACTCTTATTTTCCTTTCACCTTGCCTACATTACTCATTTAAGTTTTGTCCTATTTAATACTCTTTTGCAAGACATTCTTAGTCTTTTATTAATCATGTTGGATCTAAATATATTACTTCTTCAGTGTAATGAAGCCAGTTCTAAATTTTACTAATGGAGAATGCTGTAATTTCTCTTTTCTTATTTTATTATTTTCTTTACTGAACTGTATTAGATGAGGTGAAGCATGTGTATTCTGTTCAGTGTAAATGTCTTTTGTA
>NW_006476727.1:0-336 GCF_000325575.1 Pteropus alecto | reverse complement strand
TGACAGTTACAGGACCATTTCCTCTCTTACAGCATTTCTGAGTTCTTACTGGGCTGTTAAACAGATCACAGCTGCTTCTTGGCATCCTTGTCATTTAGGCAGTGGAGACAGACAGTAGGCCAGCAGAAGATCACTTCTACTGAAGGGATCTCTGACAAGCATCAGTTTATTTGACTATGCTTGATTCTTCTCTGTAACACCTAGAAAATTTAGCACAATGAATGACATTTTAAAATCAGTAAATCAATTTTTAAAGCAACACTGATGTGCATTTGGTCATTGAAAATAAGTTTTCCCTCATTAAAAAAATGATCTTGCCTCTCTTATTATTTAATT
>NW_006476726.1:0-336 GCF_000325575.1 Pteropus alecto | reverse complement strand
CTCAGATGGGAACAGCTAACAGCCTTAGGGAGCTGGCAAAAGCCACGCAGTAACTTTTGAGATGATCTTGAAGTGAAAGGGGTTTTTGCCACCGTTGAGTTATTTTCTATTAGTATTGCCACCTTTTCCTGAACTTGTTGCACCTGGAGTTCATTAAAATCTTTTATCTTGTGACTATGCCCATAATTATTTTATTGATTGTTCTATCTGATGATATGTTAATACTCTTTCTCCCTCAGGCTCTTTATCCTCATGGCTCTGCTTGTTTTTTTCTGTCTACATGTTTAACCTAATTATGATTTCAGATGAATTTAAATTAATCTGAGTATTCTAGTT
>NW_006476725.1:0-336 GCF_000325575.1 Pteropus alecto | reverse complement strand
CCATCCAGCCCATTTCCTTCTGAATCAGAACACGCCGGTGGCACAGATGCTCAGTCAGCTGTCCCCTCCCTCCTTGTTCTGAGAAATCCGTACCATGGAGGGCGACGTCGGGAAGTGCTAGACTCAGAGTCACCGGAACTGGGTCCTTCCTCTCACTGCGAATCTGAACAAGTCCCCTACCCGCTCCCGGTGACGCGGGAGAACACCCTGCTCAGGCTTTACCTCGTGTCGTCCTCCCAATGGTTCTACTTTTGCATTTTAAAATCTAAATGGTTTTTAAAATCTAAATGGTTTTCTAATGGTTTTTCTTTTGCATTTTAAAATCTAAATTCGAGG
>NW_006476724.1:0-336 GCF_000325575.1 Pteropus alecto | reverse complement strand
AAGAAGGGAGGAACCAGACAAGGTATCCTGTGCTGTAATCCCTCTTCCACCACCTTAGTCTATTTCCCCACTATCCCCTGCCCTGCTGAATTCTTGGAAAGCAGGGAAGGGTGATAAACAAACAAGCAAACAAAAATCTTGTTTTGAGAACTAACAGCCATTGGGGGTGGTGAGGGGGCTAATGAGATAGCAATATCCCAGCATGAAAAAGAACAAAAGAAATGTCTAAGGGTATGTTAAGGTTAGATGGTATCTTCCAAACATTTTGACTGATTCACAGTAAGAAACATGCATTATATAACAACTCAGTAGTATAGATAAATGAAACCAAAGCTT
>NW_006476723.1:0-335 GCF_000325575.1 Pteropus alecto | reverse complement strand
ATAAATACTGAAGCAGTGGGGAAAAAAAGACTTTATCATTAGTAATAATGTATACATGTTGATTGTGCATTTTCACAGAGCTCATTCACATCCTTTATTCCAGAAGAATCTCCCAAGAGACACGTGAGCAGACAGGGCCAGGAATTTCACCCGTTTTGCAGGTAAAAAAATGAAGGCATTTCTAATAGGGGGCAGTGCCATTTCCTGCATTGCATTTTCCCAGTGCTTTTCCCATTGCTGTATTAGTCAGGACACTGTGGTTGTAATGAGGTGAACCAGACTCAACTCAGCTTAAGCAAAAGGAGGAATTCAATGGAAGGATGATGGGGCAGGAA
>NW_006476722.1:0-336 GCF_000325575.1 Pteropus alecto | reverse complement strand
TATAATTTTATTAACCAATGTCATAGCAGTAAATTTAATAAAATTTTAAAAAAGATCTTAGCCTCAGGCTACTAGAGTGAATGAAACAGAAAAAGAACCAAAGTATGAGGATGACATGGACTGAATGTTTGTGTCCTCCTAAAATTTGTACATTGAAGCCCTAAACCGCGATGTGATAGTATTTGGAAGTGGAGCCTTTGGGAAGCAATTAGATTTAGATCAGGTCATGAGAGTAGGGCTCTCATGGTAGCATTAATGCCCTTACAAAAAGAGGAAGAGCAATGAGTTTCTCTCTCTCTCTCTCCCTCGCTCCCTCGCTCCCTCGCTCCCTCGCTC
>NW_006476721.1:0-336 GCF_000325575.1 Pteropus alecto | reverse complement strand
CTCAAGAAGAAATAGATAACCTGAATAACCCTCTAGCTATTAAAGTAATTTAATGTATAGTTGAAATACTCTTTAAAAAGAAAATTCCATTTTATTGGTAATTTTTTTAAACATTTGAGGAAAAACACCAACTCTATATGAGCATTTCCAGAAAAGTGAAGCATACGGCATCCTTTCCAGCTCATTCTATGTGGATAGCATACCATATACCAAAATCAAATATATTAAAAGAAAAGAAAGCTACAGAGACATACTCCTAGTGGATAGAGATGCAAAATTCTTAACCAAACTAGGAGATCAAATCTAACAATGTATATTTTAAAAAGATTATATATT
>NW_006476720.1:0-336 GCF_000325575.1 Pteropus alecto | reverse complement strand
GTCGTCGGTCATCTGCTTTAATTCCTTTAACTCCGGGCACATGCCACGCAGCAGGCACATTGGACCTGGATCGTGCCGTTGAGTCCTCACTGGAACCCGCTGCAGCCACCCCATTTACACACTGACGACGCAGCATCGCTGATGTCGCACGGCCGGGACCTGCAGGGCAGCGCCAACACTCTCTCCCTCTCCCAACCAATTCCTTTGAGTCAGAAGGACCAGTGTGGGGCCACTGGCCACCCGTCAGCACTGTGAAATGCTCCTTCCTTCAGCCCCCAGCGTCCCTGTTGCCTTGAGGGAAAGACCCAAACACACTCCCTCACCCAGCTGGCAGTA
>NW_006476719.1:0-336 GCF_000325575.1 Pteropus alecto | reverse complement strand
AGACAGTCCCGTGGGTGACCTCCACGATACGCCTACGGGAGCGGTCTGCCTGGAAAGCGGGTCTTGCTGAAGGCTCCCGAGGCCCAGAGGGCCCCCATACCCACCTCACGTGTGGCGTCTGGCACGGCCCCCCTGGCCCCCACCCCAACCTCAGCACGGCCCACGTTGCCTGTCCTGCAGGCCCCTCCCGGGTCCAGGCATGTCTGGAACCCCTGCTGTCCACCTGCCCAGCCCAGAACCCCGTCTTCTCTGTCGTCCTGGACTCGGGTGGGGGTGGGGCAGCCAGGAGCCATGCTGGATTGTCCTGAGACCACAGTGTCCTGAGCAGCAGGACCC
>NW_006476718.1:0-336 GCF_000325575.1 Pteropus alecto | reverse complement strand
TTACATCTGGTTTGCAAGAGGAGCAATATTACAACTATGAAGTGAAATAGTTGGGTAGAGCTAAAATATAGAAGATTCTGAAACTTTAACATAATTTCTGAGCATTTGAGTTGACACCAATAACTGCCTTCCTCTAGATTATTTGTTATATGAGGTAAGCAAAGCCATATTTGTTTCATCAAACCTAAAAGATTCTGTTAATTGCAGCCAAATATCACAAATTAACAACTTCATAAGAGAACTGAAACGCAAGTATAATGTCCTACTTCAATCCCCAAAAGCCACATTTCCTTCATACTATATAGATTATAAAGCATCATTTGCTTTAAGATGAGC
>NW_006476717.1:0-336 GCF_000325575.1 Pteropus alecto | reverse complement strand
TGAGGAAAGGAGTCTTGAGAATCAAGAAAAATTTAGATTATTCAGTAACTAGAGTACATCAGATTAAAGGCATAAAAAATATAATTTCAAAGGAAGATTCCAGAAATTGTATAATGACTTTAAAAGAAGTGAGAAGGGTGCTACTTTATGATCTCTGCTCACATCACACCTTCTCTCCTATGAGGTAACAAATCCCAGCTCATTTCCCACTTCTTCTATAATGCCTTTGCTGACCAATACAGTGGGAATTTTTGCTTCCAACTTAGGACATTATATTCAGATTTCTAAGAAGGATAAATTCATTAACTCAAATGAATTAATATCAAAACATGGCCT
>NW_006476716.1:0-335 GCF_000325575.1 Pteropus alecto | reverse complement strand
AGAGAGACAGAGAGACAGAGCAGACAGAATTAAAATGGAGACAAAGAAAAGTAGGGCTAACCGGCCCGCGCTACGGGGTTTTCCTGAAGTCTCCCTTCTCGTGCAGCAAAACACACTGACTGACTCGCAGGACAAACGTGCCGTCCTGCACTCTCGACTCCTGTCTCTGCTGCATAACTGCATCCTGTGGTTGGTACCCGGGGTCAGCTCCAACGTCAAAGCATCTCCAGGATCCTCCTCCGCGGCCACCGCCAGGTCCACACCGCCCCCATGCCCTGTCTCTTTATGGGTCTCCACTTCTGTCCTCATCTCTCCCCGGGGGAGGGCCGGAATTC
>NW_006476715.1:0-336 GCF_000325575.1 Pteropus alecto | reverse complement strand
AGCACGCAGCAGCGATTAGCTAAAGGGCTACGTGCATGAATGAGTCGCTTCCTCGAGCCCTCGCCCCAGGGCATCCGATTAGTGCCACCCTGAGAGAGGACCCTTTTCCTGGGCATCATAGGCGGCCCTCGCTGCAGCCACATGACCCCGGAGGTTAAGTAGCCCGTCCAGGGTGTACAGACCTTAGGTGACATGTGGGGATGTTAAACCCCTTTTGCTATAAAGTGCAGCCCTGCAGCCTGGCAAGTTACAGCAGCTGGGAAATAGTTATTGATTTTATTCTAGCAACAGTGTAGCTGACCCAGTTGGATTTTGAGCTAGCCCTTTACCACCCAA
>NW_006476714.1:0-336 GCF_000325575.1 Pteropus alecto | reverse complement strand
GTTTGTCATTGTCAGTGTCTTTCCATTTATCCATTCGTGAAAATCCTTTCAGACCATGTAGCCTGGAAGCCAACAAGGTGGCTTGGGCATAAGTTTCACTGGTAGTTTTTGAAACTAATTCCTCTGTAAAAAACCGTTCGAAATACTGCAGTGGGTCAGTGGTATCACTGGCATCAACTTTTCTGCCAGATGTGCCAGTATAGTCATACCTTTGACGTGAAATCGTAACATGAGTTGACCATTTCAGAGTGCAATCTGAGTCAGTTGATGTGGGGCTATTTCCATTGGATTATGAATTGGACGGAGGCCTGATCGTTGTATAATCTTCTGAAGCAC
>NW_006476713.1:0-336 GCF_000325575.1 Pteropus alecto | reverse complement strand
AAAAAAAAAAGAAAGGAGAAAAACTATAAATAAATTTGTAATTTTAACAGGGATCACCATGTAATTGAGAGGGGAAGACAGCTAATGGCAGAGGCAAAGGCCAGATCAGCCCCCACGGTCTCGGCTCCAAGGTAAAGCTGAGATGCTGACACAGAGTCATTCCTGGGAGACCCCGGAAGGAAAAGTCAGGAGACACAAAGCCCGGGGAGCAGACACAAGGAGAAGGGGGAGAGAATTCATTCGGTTCGATTGGCACAAGAGGGAGGGCACAGCGGGAGCTGCCCCCACTGACCATCAGTGGGGCGCCATGAAGGATTTTAAACAAGAGAATGATGC
>NW_006476712.1:0-336 GCF_000325575.1 Pteropus alecto | reverse complement strand
AGAGAGAGAGAGAGAGAGGGAGAGAGAGGGGCAGTGGGGAGAGAAACAACATGCATAGATTCAGAGAGCCCTGGTGAGGAGCAAAGAGGAAAGCTGGTCTCCAGGGTCCAGACTTTGTAGGTCAAATCTAGCTAGGAGCAGGCATGCTGGTGCACTGGCTACGTGCTGGTGCTGTTCGTGTGTGTGCGTGTGCGTGTGCGCGTGCACGCACATGCGCGTATGTGAATTTTATCAGGCATATGTAACAATATATTAAAAGAAAATGAATGTATAGCCTAATGAACTGTTACCCCTACTCAAGACAAGAAACAGAACAACACTCACCTGAAACTAATA
>NW_006476711.1:0-336 GCF_000325575.1 Pteropus alecto | reverse complement strand
AAAAAAAAAAAAACCAAAAAACAAAAAACAGGTTTCCAAGATCAAGAAACAGTTAAAATTTGTCGTTCTCCCCACAACCTTTGCCTTGAGGTTGATTTCATTTGTTCCCCTTACGGTCCTTTCCAATTCTGTCAGGAAGGGCATTTATTAGAAAACCTCAGTATGCGATGAATCAGCACAGAATTACAAAAATGTGACCTTTCACGATGAGCTGGGTTTGCCCAATACTCTGTCCTTCCCCTGTGGCACAAGGCTGTAAACAAAAACACTCCCTCGTTTAAACTCACGAGGGACAAGATGTGGGGACCGGTCCACTGAGGACTTTATCCTGCAGAA
>NW_006476710.1:0-336 GCF_000325575.1 Pteropus alecto | reverse complement strand
GAAAACAGCAGGGACGGCCTTCTGAGTTCCAAGGGGAATTCGCGATCCCAGGAGTCTAGACCTAACCGAATTATCAGCCAGTGCGCCGAGAAAGCAAGTCCAAAGTCAGCCAGGCGTTCGGCGGAGAAGTGGCTGAGCAGACGCCCGGCAGAATGGAAAGGAAATGGAGACGGGGACATGGCGGGCCAGGGGTCGCCAAGGCAGCCGGAGCGCCAAGCGCGGGGCTCCCGGGACGTGCGCCCAGGCGGGGGTCTCGGGTCGGAGCTGCGTGTTCCGCCTCCTCCGGCCACGCGCTCGCTCTGCGGTGGAACGCATGCGCGCCGTCACGACGCCCCG
>NW_006476709.1:0-336 GCF_000325575.1 Pteropus alecto | reverse complement strand
AGACCCTTCTCATGATCTCTAAAAATAGAAACGGATGTGTAGGTTCTGTCAATCACATCAAGATCTAAGACAACATGGACCACATGGCTACAAATCAATGTAAAGGATTGTGACAGGCACAACCAGAACGCGTACAGCCGCAAGAACACTCGAGGACGTGGCAACTTCGTCTCCGTGTCAAGCTCTGCCACACTCCCCCCTGCGTGTGTTACAGCCACACCTAACGCTTATTTCTCTCTACTCTGTTACCACGTGCGATCCGTCTCGGCCACTACCGCAAGCCCTCAAGCACGGGGACGGGCGCATGTATCTTTCAGTCCTCTGTGGGTCTTCCCA
>NW_006476708.1:0-336 GCF_000325575.1 Pteropus alecto | reverse complement strand
TCAACCATGCCCAAGGCGACTTGATCTACACGGCTTGGGACTGATTCCCAGGCACCCTCTAAAAAAATAAGGGAGCCATGGTGTACTTGGGTGGATCGAGTTTATGTCCTTTTGTCTCTTCATCGTTAGCCTGGAAAAATATACAGGATGGGGCGAATCAACCTGAGTGGAGACTCAAGACCTACAGTGAGAGAGAGAGGGTCTTTGACTGCACACACAAAAGAATAAAAGTTCAAGCCAGAGTTAGAGGCAAAAGGAAATTTATTAGAGAAGGAATAATGCTCCATAGAGTGTGGTCCTTCTCTGAGAAAGAGAATGAGGGAGACCCCGGGTGTT
>NW_006476707.1:0-335 GCF_000325575.1 Pteropus alecto | reverse complement strand
GATGAGGTCAGAAGGGCATTCAGAGGTCAAAATCATGAAGGCAGAGAGTGAAAAGTAGGTGAAAGAGTGAAAAGAGTTTAAGCGGGGAAAGGAAGTGTCTGCTCTACTTCCCAGTTTTGTCTGGGATTAGTCCAGGATATCGTACAAAGGCAGCCTAACTTGATTCTGGCCCACTACTTGCAAGTAAAATTACCAACAATTCCTTGTGTGTCAGGGCAAAAGGAGGAAAAAGTGTTATGTACTTTAAAACAACTGCTGTTTCCACTTTCTCAGTGGAGGTGTGCACATGGAGGTGGGTATTTGCAGGTGCTGGGGAGACAGGAAGCTCCATCTGT
>NW_006476706.1:0-336 GCF_000325575.1 Pteropus alecto | reverse complement strand
AGAGTGGGAGTCATCTTACTTGGCCTTTCTCCTGGTTCTTGGATTGGCCGGAGATCTCTTTATTCTCTCCTGTGTCTGGAGATGGCTCGTCCAATGTTATAGCTGATCCTTCCACACTACGTTTCGTTTCCTCTCCCAAGTGGATTTCCTCCACCATATTTAAAGCTCCTGGGTTGGACGCCTCAGGGCTCGTGACCTCCCTATTTACAGCTTCCTCGGAGAAGAAAGATCCCATCTCTTCTGCTTGGTTGGTCAGTAGACACTGCTCCGGTCAGTGCTAACTAGCCCTGAGGTGGCTTCGACATCACAAAGCACAGCTGCTGACATCACCATGGG
>NW_006476705.1:0-336 GCF_000325575.1 Pteropus alecto | reverse complement strand
CAGTGGCGCTCACCTGCCTCTGCCGCCCCCGCCCACACGCCACGCAGACCGTGCGTGGCCTTATTCCCAGCGAAGCGCGCAAACCCGTTCCTTCCTTTGCTGGTTCGTCATTCGTCAACGTGGATGGGTCACCCAGCCTTTGTTTCTGCTGTGGCCTGAATTGTGTCCCCCCAAATACCTATGCTAAAGTTCTAGCCCCCGGGACCTCAGAGTGTGACTGAATTTGGAGATGGGGTCTTCAAAGAGGCAGCTAAGTTAACATGAGGTCTTAGGGCAGGCCCTACTTCCACGTGAGGCTGTCCGTGAGGACAGGAGGTCAGGATGCAGACACACACA
>NW_006476704.1:0-336 GCF_000325575.1 Pteropus alecto | reverse complement strand
TCCGGACCATCGAGGAGCTCCAGCAGAAGGTGAGGCGCCTTGCTCTCCTCTCCAAGCAAAGGCGTCAGCTGTGATTCTCAATCTGTTGAAGAGAAGTGTTTTTCTTGCTTCTATGCCATTATGAGTCTTGCTTCCCCTTTTAACCTGCAAAATGGCTTTTTAAACCATTTTAAAGAAGTTGATGGTTTTATATTTATTTTCAGTCCTCACTAAGCAACCTCTCTTTCTCCAGATCCTGTGCACCAAGTCTGAGAACGCCAGGCTGGTGGTGCAGATCGACAACGCCAAGCTGGCCGCGGATGACTTCAGAACCAAGTGAGTTGTTCAGAATGCGCA
>NW_006476703.1:0-336 GCF_000325575.1 Pteropus alecto | reverse complement strand
GTTAAACATTACTAAAGAGTAAATCATAAACCCTTATAATTAAATAAATTATATTAAAAACAAAGGTAATATTCAAACCTCACTTCTTAAATGTTACATTTTACTTCATCGGTGCTGTTGAAATTATTTACATCTAATGTAGCCGTATGGTGGAAATACGATACACTAGTGCGCTACTGCCTATCTTTTCCCACCTCTGTCGTCAGGGATGTTATGTTGGTAGCTTGAAAGCAGCCGTGGTGGGAGTATTTACACCACAGAAATCAGCAGACACCACCAATGAGGACTTTTCCCCTTGGAAAGCCAGTTGTTAAATACAGAAGTCACTTCTTATCT
>NW_006476702.1:0-336 GCF_000325575.1 Pteropus alecto | reverse complement strand
GTGTGTGTGTGTGTGTCGTGTATGAGTGTGAGGGGGCAGGAGAGCCAGACTGGCTATAAACCGGGCATGAAATGGAAGCAGTGCAGGTTAAGGGTACGTGGGCCCTTGACCAGGACACGCTGGGAAGTAAGTTTAACAGGGAGGCTTAATGGCATAGTAGGGGCAGAAGCAGCCCTGAAGACGGCCTATGCTCTGCCCTGGACCACTCGCGGGCACAGTGAAGGAAGTGGGCGGCCCCCTCCTACAGGGGCGAGAGTGGGAAACCAGGGGTCCGGGCTACTCTGGTGTAGTTGGGTGGGTGAGTAGGGTGCAGGTCCAAAAGTTGGCCCCAGCCCC
>NW_006476701.1:0-336 GCF_000325575.1 Pteropus alecto | reverse complement strand
GGGGTTCGAGTCATTTTGGAGGTTTCCCCACAGCAAGGCACTCTGCATTGCAGCCCCAAACTACAGGTGGAAGTGCTCAATCAGTAAATGCTAATTTTGCTCATTTGGATAAGTTCCCCAAATCCTCCAGTGCTGATTCTGGAACCTCAATACTCCCCAGACTCATCAAGCAGCATCAGCTCTTACTTAGTAAAGTTTCAACAAATAAAGCTGGTCTACAGAGAAATATGCAGCACTTGCTCATTTGGACAATAGCTTCCCTGCTGGACGAGGTGGTGATCAGGGGAGTGGCCTCGGGGCCACAGAGAAAGCTCCTGTTGGTTCTGTGGTTGCAGT
>NW_006476700.1:0-336 GCF_000325575.1 Pteropus alecto | reverse complement strand
AGTTGCTCATTCATTCAATGATTCATTCATTCATTCGTTCATTCATCAAACATTTTTCAAGTGTTGTATACAAATGCTGCACTATACAGAATACCGGCTGAAAACAAAAAAAATCTATAACGCTTCCCCTGCCTGCATCTTAGTGGGAGATGCGATTTGCATTTGCAAAAGAATTACAGGCAGAAGGGAGAACCGAAAAAAACATTGACTTCATTGATCATCCACGCATTCATTCATTGAGCAAATCTTTATTAATTACTGACTGTGGGTCATGCACTATGCTAGGTGCTGGTACCCAACATGAGCAACAAAAACATACTCCACGGTCATGGGACC
>NW_006476699.1:0-336 GCF_000325575.1 Pteropus alecto | reverse complement strand
GATATAAAGTGGCAGGGGTGCTACTGCAGATAGGGGGATGAGGGACAATCTCTGTGAGGAGATGGTATTTGAGCAAAACCCAGAGTGACATGAAAAATTCAAACCAAGAAACCTGGGGAAAATATAATATGGTGTTTAGCAGACTTGGGTTCCTTTATAACTGGGCCGCAATTGTCCTTTGGGTAAAGAGACACTTATAAAAATTCCTCATTTTGTTTTCCAAGAGTTTACTTCCACAAACTAGTGTTACCACTTCTCTCAAATTTAACAAAATATTTTCTTTACTCAAATGAACAGTGAGTGCCTGTTCTCATAGGGGTCAATCACCAAATACCT
>NW_006476698.1:0-336 GCF_000325575.1 Pteropus alecto | reverse complement strand
GTGACCATCCGCTCTGCTTTCTGTCCTTTTCTGACGGGCACAGCCCTTTGGCACGCCAGCATCCAGGGCAAGATCTTCTGTGAGCCTCATGATGCGCTTCCTGGTCTGGGACCCACGGCTGTCCCCACTCTCAGACTGTGTTGAGGGCACAGAAGGCTTTGGTATCTGCTGTTGGTGTTTGTCTCGAATCGCTGGTGTTCATCTGAAAATCAGCCTGAGTGGCCCCTGCTGGCTTCCGAGCCTGTCACGACTTCCGGGTGACTTGAGATGGCCCAGGCCACCCTGAGTTTCGTCATCTTCAGTGGGGGCAGTGGAAGCTAACCTCTGTTTCTAGAA
>NW_006476697.1:0-336 GCF_000325575.1 Pteropus alecto | reverse complement strand
CTACAGGCTTTTGCGCTCGCACGGCGAAGGTGGCTCGTGGCCTCTGGGCTGTGTTATGTGGGTGCCCTCACGGGCGTCCCCCACAGCCTCGGGTGCCGTGCCCCGGCAGCTCCGTCCGCCTCTCCCGTTTGGCTCCATTGGCAGCTGGGGCTCGCTCCGCTTGCGGGACACAGACGAGAGGGCGGAAACCGTGGTCCTGGGGAGCTGGCAGGCACATGCGTCCTTTGCTCCTGCGTCTTCCTCCTGGTCGCGGTCGTCCTCAGAGGCAGGTGGGCTTGGGAATCTGGTGGGTGGGGTCCCTGCTGCCCCATCACACACCGCGTGCCTGGAACTCAG
>NW_006476696.1:0-335 GCF_000325575.1 Pteropus alecto | reverse complement strand
CAAGCATCCAAGGCCAAGTGCGTCGTGGCCAGCGAGGAGGTGATCCCAGCCGTGGAGTCCATCGTGTCAGAGTGTCCCCACTTGAAGACCAAACTCCAGGTGTCTCCACGCAGCCGGCAGGGGTGGCTCAGCTTGCAGGAATTACTTCAGTGAGTATCTCCCCATCCTCATCTGCGGTTCCAGAACCAGTACCACTCACAGCTGCATCTCAGAGTCGCCTTGCCTCCGAGGACTCAGTAATGCCACGGGTTGACCCGGGCTCCTTCCCAGAAAGGAATCACCCAATGGCAGGGGGAACGCAGTTCTGCCTCCACTTCCCGTTCCCACCTGGCCTG
>NW_006476695.1:0-335 GCF_000325575.1 Pteropus alecto | reverse complement strand
GGGGGGGGGCACCTCCTCTGTGCTCTGCATGCTCTACCTGAAGGACTCAGGAGCACCCCAGGTGAGCACCGCAGCAGGTGCTTAGGAAATCTGCACCGTCAGAGGCACCTGAGGAGGACGGAGGGTGGGCCGGGTGGGAGAGACTGACCAAGGCCCAGGCAGCCCATGATGCACAGCAGGGAGCCCGCCACGTGGTAGAGCGGGAGGGCCAGGTAGATCACGTCGTCCTGGCGGGCGCCGCACAGCTGGTAGAAGCCCTGGAACTGCAGGACCTTCAGGTGACTGACGCGGGCGGCCTTGGGGAGGCCTGGGGGTGGGGCGAGACCGGGGAAGGG
>NW_006476694.1:0-335 GCF_000325575.1 Pteropus alecto | reverse complement strand
AAGGTGGCTCTGTGACATCCCCCAGCTCCTGTGGGACGTTGGCAGGAGCTGGGGTCACAGGGACCTCAAACTCCTGTGTCTGAAACTGACCCATCGGGCTCGCCGAACCCTTGTTCCGCTCCCACGAACGTTCACATCGGCCTTCTGACCGCACACCGGGGTGTCCCTGCCCCTTCCCATTCCTGTCCCCTTCCCCGCTCTCCCAGGCAACCCGGGCCCGAACCGAGGGAGTCTGTGGTGCACTACGGGCCAGAGGGGCTGCTGCAGAGGGGGCGGGGCCAGGCCGTGCTGGACCCCACAGAGTAGTGTCCTCGTCCCAGTGAGGAGCGAGCCTG
>NW_006476693.1:0-335 GCF_000325575.1 Pteropus alecto | reverse complement strand
GTGGTCCATTTGCTCACTGTCTCTGGCAGCTCCCCCAGGTCAGCTCACATTGTCTGTGAAGCGGACATGAGCCAGTTAAACAAGAAGTTATTGCCTGCACCCCCACACCCTACACGCCACATTCTGGAGGCTCTGCCTGAGGGACAATATCACTGTTATGGAGGCTAGCTGAGCCATCCCTTTCGGAGATAATTCAATCTCTTCTGCCCCATCATCCCACAGTCGAAGCAGCCACTCCGGAACTGTTTCTCTGGTTCTCTGCGGTACCTGTTTCGTCAGGTTCCGGAGTTCCGCGGGGGTATATTGGATCAAGGTGGTTTGCTTTTTAACCTGGG
>NW_006476692.1:0-335 GCF_000325575.1 Pteropus alecto | reverse complement strand
CTAGGTAGGCCCCAGCAACTTTACTTATTTGTAAATCCCAATGAAAAGATGCCAACGCAGATGACAGATCCTCGGATAAGCCCTCTCCAGGCTGGAGCCTCAAGACTATGTCACATCAACACTCACGGACTTTTAAATAAAGACAACATCTGGCCAATTTCTTTGCCATGGTGGATAACACCTATGATGCACCACATGTGTTTGCTTCTGTGGGCAGGTTATCTGGAAGTCATGGATGGTTTCCCTCCGCCTGGAACAAGAAACAGCCCTCCCCAGAGAGGTGAGGAAACTCCACGCAGACTTCCTGCTTAACAGGCGGCTGCACGGCAAGTATC
>NW_006476691.1:0-335 GCF_000325575.1 Pteropus alecto | reverse complement strand
GTCTTCCCTGTGGCCCCTGCTGGCATCCAAGCTCCTGTCTCTAGGAACTGTGACCGTGATAAACTGTTTTGCCTGAGCTGCTCCTGTGTCTTTTTTATGGCCACATTTAACCGATATCTCTTGAAAGAAAACAAACAATTGGCACCATGAACAGGAAGGTCTAGTACTGACAGGGGGACTTAGAGACACCCCTAACAGCCTGCCTTCACTTTTGGCTGTGTGATCGGGCCCCGCCATCTGGGAAGGCTCGGTGACAAGTGGACACTTTTGTTCACAGCTTGGTGCTCTCTGTGTGGCCTCATCAGGGTCTGTCAGTGCTCCCTGTCCTAAATGGG
>NW_006476690.1:0-335 GCF_000325575.1 Pteropus alecto | reverse complement strand
TTCGTCAGTTTCCAGCTGCAGGGGACTGAGGCCTGGGTCCTGCGAGATGAAGTGACTGGCAGGAGCACCCAGAGTCTCCAGCACTCCTGACTAGCCCTCCCACTGGGCCAGCTGATTCCTGAATACCCTGGAGGGAGGCTGCCCAGTTCCAGGCCTTGGCCTGAAAAAGGCCTGGAGGCTTTTCACTTTTGTGCTTCTGGGACCCCTGAGCTGCCATGTGAGGCCAGCTCCGCCCTGGAGAGGCCCAGCCTTCTGGAGTCCCCTGAGGAGCACCAGACCTTGACAGAAGCCTCTTGGCTAGCCTGGCCCAGCTCACAGGGCCATCCGTGGACCCA
>NW_006476689.1:0-335 GCF_000325575.1 Pteropus alecto | reverse complement strand
GGTTAAGTTTAGGTTTAGGGTTTAGTGTTAGGGATGCGGTTATGTTTAAGGTAAGAGTTTAGGGTTAGAGTTACACTTAGGGTTAAATTTAGCTTTAAGTTTTGTGTTAAGGTTAGGGTTAGGGTTAGTTTTTGAGTTAAATTTAGGGATAGGATTTGATTTAGTGTATTGAATTAGGTTTGGTTTATTGTTACTGTAAAACTTAGACTTAGGTTTATTGTTAAAGTTAGTGTGAGAATTATGGTAGGATTATCCTAAATTTGAGGATTAGGATCTTGGTTAGAGTTAGGGTTTGGATAAGGTTAGCATAAGGTGTTAGGGTTAGGGTAAGAAGT
>NW_006476688.1:0-335 GCF_000325575.1 Pteropus alecto | reverse complement strand
AAAACTAATCTTAACTCTAATCTCTCACCCTAACCCTAACCTTAACCTTAACTCTCACCTAAAACTAAGACTAAACCTAACTTTAACCCTAATCTTAACCCTAATCTAAAGCTAAACCTAACTTAACCGTAACCATAAACTGACTCCTAAACTAAACCTTACGTGAATTTTAATGGTGATAATATAACTAACCCTAAACCGAAACATAACCCTAACCCTAACCTGACACTAACTCCAACACTATCCCTAACCCTAACCAAACAAATAAAGCTAAACCTGAAACTAATTCTAAAATTAACCCTAAAACTAATTCAAAACCTAACCCTAACCCTAAC
>NW_006476687.1:0-335 GCF_000325575.1 Pteropus alecto | reverse complement strand
AGGGAAAGAAGCCAGTCAGACCGGGCACAGACTTCTGACCTGCACAACCCCGAGTTGATGAATGGGGGCTGTTTTAAGGTGCTAAGGGTGTGATTCTGTGTTCCATTGCAAAGAACACTTATGTAGATCTTGGTATCTGGGTGTGGGGTGCTGCCATTGCAAACACCTAAGAGTGTGGGCGTGCCTTGGGAACTGGGTAGCTGGCGAAGGCTGGAAGTAGTTTGAGGCACATGCCAGAGGAAGCTTCGGTCGTGATAGAGGAAGGTCGAATTGGTTTGGGCAGTCTGTTTGTAGAATCTGAACTTGAAGGACGCTGCTGGTTGAGGCCTCAGAAG
>NW_006476686.1:0-335 GCF_000325575.1 Pteropus alecto | reverse complement strand
GTTTGATTGCTTTGGTTTGTCATGGGGAAGAGTCATTCTTATGCAGCTACCTCCATGTAAATGAACTCCTGGATAAAGCAAGATTGCCTTTCAATAAACAGCGTCAGCCAACGGGAATCTCGACTCCCCCATTATTTTGACTCCCTTGTTCTCTCCAGAGCTTGGCTCCATGTCTGCCAAGAAACAGCCAAGGCGAATGGCTGGAAGCTACTTGAGGAAGTGGAACTCGGTGGCATCCCAGGCCTGGGACCAGTTTCTGAAATAGAAGAGTGGGGTGCAGGTCAGTGATGAGCACTGAGAGAATTGGTGTACCTGGAAGGTCGTGATGTTCTGAG
>NW_006476685.1:0-335 GCF_000325575.1 Pteropus alecto | reverse complement strand
GATCCGTGAAAAGAAAAGAATTTTACTTACTTCAGCAGAAGTCATGACTGAGTTACATAGTATCTAAATTCCATATTCATGGGTTGAGAGAATTAATATTTGAAAATAAACAAAAACTCAAACTTATCTATACAGTCAACATAGTCCCCACCAAGGTTCCAATGGCATTTTTTACACAAGTAGAAGAAAATCCTAAACTTTGAAGGAACCACAAAAGACCATGAAGAGCCAAAGCAATCCTGAGAAAGAAGAAGAGAGCGAGACGCGTCACATTTCCTGGTTTCAAGCTATATTAAAAGCCACAGTAATCAAAACAGTATGGCATTGAATAAAAA
>NW_006476684.1:0-335 GCF_000325575.1 Pteropus alecto | reverse complement strand
CGGCTTTGATCCGGAGGTGGGTCAGGTCTCAGTTCCGAAGCCCCAGCCGCGATGACAGCGTGTAAAATACTGGCCGTGGAAAGCAGCTTTGGAAACAGCTGAATCACCGCCGGAGACGGGGCTGGCTCGTGGGCTGGCGCGATGTGAACGTAGGGGCTTCGGGAAGGACACGCGGCCCAGGGGGCATCGCACAAAAGCCAGAGGGGTACACGATGGAGGGCTGGTGGCGTCCGCGCCAGCCAGCGCTCGCCCCGAGGCGGAGCTGGGCGCCAGGCGCTCAGGGCCCTCCGCTTTGGGAGCCACGTCGGGGAGGGAACTCCAGGTCCCACCAAGAA
>NW_006476683.1:0-335 GCF_000325575.1 Pteropus alecto | reverse complement strand
CTTGTGAATTTTACCTTCTCTAAAACATTTCTAAAGTAAAAGACTATTAAGTCAAACATCTCCCAAGTATGGGAGGCCTCATTAGGATAGACTGACAGACATTGCTGAAAGATGCCTTAATGATATCCATGGTCCTTGCAGTGGACAAACTCAGACGTTTGTTAATGAGAGCAGGGGGAGAGAAGTGTTTCATACTCTTGTCTCTTAGTATGAGAGGCAAGAAGCACCTGAACAGAAAGCAGAGTCAAAGTGTTAAAACGTAAATGTACAGCAGATAGTAATGATAATACAAAATCAATATATTTAACTAACACTCTAAGCAAATTTTCAAGTGA
>NW_006476682.1:0-335 GCF_000325575.1 Pteropus alecto | reverse complement strand
TAATGTAGTATTCATTCAAAAAAATATACAAATACACAAAGAGAACAGTAAAGAAAACTATTAGCAATATAGCTATACAATCTCTTATTTTATCATAAAATGACATTTGGTGCAGCAGGTAAGGGGAATAATTTTTTTAATGAGTGGTCTTGGATCAAATAGATATTTGATCTAAATTTAAAAGTAGAGAGTGAAATAATAGTTTTTAGAATGAAAATGAAGAAAATTTTCATCGATTTGAGGTATTCAATATTTCTTAAATAGGACAGGAAGCCACAAATATAAAATAAATCATTGAAAAATTAAAATTAAAAAAATAAAAAATATTGAATGTC
>NW_006476681.1:0-335 GCF_000325575.1 Pteropus alecto | reverse complement strand
ATTAAATTTATCATGGGAAACATGATATTGTAATTGATATACTATGTCATATATAATATGTATCATACCGTATTATGATAATTCACATTTATGTGCCAGAGACTGAGCTATACATTTGCATGTTTTCTAATTGATAGTTCTTATAGTAATTGTATATGAGCAATATGCAGTTATAAATAACAGAGGTTCTATAGCTCACCCAAGGGCACACCACCAGGAAGTACCTGTTGCAGGCTGATGACCCTAGGTTGCACGGTGTGGGCAGAATTATTGGTTTATAGTAGACTAGCAAAAGTAAGTTAGCTTTTTTGAGGAAAATGAGGCTGATAAGAAAA
>NW_006476680.1:0-335 GCF_000325575.1 Pteropus alecto | reverse complement strand
ACCAATGTGCTGTATACCTGAAACCAATAATAAAAATTTTAAAAAAGTAATAGGTAAATACATGAGAAAAGCAGGGCTCTTTCATCTTTAAAGCGATTTGGATGACATACCTATAAATATAAATTATTATCATAGCTTCTGATTGAGATCTTACCCTCAGAGAGGTTTGCTTGTAGAAAGATTAAAGGAAGAAGCTCATGCCGTGGAGTGTGTTCTTCTGGGTGCAATAAATGTTTGAGAAAGTTAATCTGAATAGAGATCAGATGTAAAAGAGACAGATTTATAGCTTTGTGGCGCATGCTTATCTTGATGTTTGATTTCTGTACTGAACATTT
>NW_006476679.1:0-335 GCF_000325575.1 Pteropus alecto | reverse complement strand
ACATGTGGATCCACAGGACTTCCTGAAGGTTCCTCAAAGAACCTCAGAAGCGTAGCTTTTATTTTAGAATCAGATAAATTAAAACCATTCTCGAGTTCCTATTGAGAATTCAAATTCCCAGAAGAATCATAAGATATTCTATCTAGTTATCTTCTCCCTACAGTGGGAAAAAAATGCCTGAATGTTTTCTCTGGAGGAGATTTACGATTGGGTCTCACTGGCCTTGGAGGAAAAATTCTAGGGAACGGGCAGGGCACATAGTGTCATTACTCTGTATCTACGTAAACTTTCAGATGCCTCAAGGGTTTTGAACCTGAGACAGATATCACAAATTG
>NW_006476678.1:0-335 GCF_000325575.1 Pteropus alecto | reverse complement strand
GACATGCTAACTGCTACACTATGGAACCACGTCTGGTGAATTATTTAAAAATTCTTTTTGGGAAATATTTATTTTATGCAAGTAAATGCCTCAACACATTTTCATTGTAAAGATTTTTAGTTATAGAGGTAAATAGAATAAAAAAATAAAAACATTTTTGCTCTGATTCCAAAATTCTAATCTCTTCCCTAAATGCAACAAATGCTATCACTTTCCTGCTCTTTGTCTACATAATTCTATACATAAGGAGGTCCATAAAATAGTTTTCTTACACAAATGGGATCAGCCAGTACGACACATTACACATTTGCCCACAGAATATGCCTTGAATATTT
>NW_006476677.1:0-335 GCF_000325575.1 Pteropus alecto | reverse complement strand
ATTATCAGTCAGAAAAGATAGTAGGGAATATTTCTATCTTCTTAATTTATTAAGACTTATTTTGTGAACTAACTTGATCTATCATAGGTAATGTTCCATGTGCACTTGAGAAGAATATACAATCATTTGTTGTTGAGTAGAATGTTCTGCATACATCTACTAATTTCAATACGGCTGTAGTGTTTATTCGAGTCAGGAATTCCTTACTGATTTTCTGTCTGGATGTTTTCTTCATCATTAAAAGTGGAGTATTAAAGTCACCTAATGTTGTTGTATTGATGTTAATTTCTCCCTTCAGATCTGTCAGTATGTACACACATATACATATATATATA
>NW_006476676.1:0-335 GCF_000325575.1 Pteropus alecto | reverse complement strand
AGACCCACGAAGGACGGGTCACCCGTCAGCTGTGGCCAGTGGGACCGCCCAGCTGCCCCTGGCCGGGCAAACCTGATGAGAGCCGCGTGAGTCAGGCAGACACCAAAGCCGCAAAGGGTCAGGCGCAGAAGGGAAGAGACAAAGGAAAGAGAAGAGAGAGGGACAGGGGGTGACAGAGGCCCCCGGAGGGCGCGGAGCAGCATGAGGAGTGCAGCAGCCCTTCTGGGGGGAGCCCAGAGTGACCCAGGGGAGCGGGAGGCAGGGAGGGGTGGAGGGAGGTGGGCAGAACCCTATTGCATAGCAGTGCGCAGACTATGCTGGGCTAACCCCGAGCC
>NW_006476675.1:0-335 GCF_000325575.1 Pteropus alecto | reverse complement strand
GGAGCCAAGGACCCCTCCCTTTTCCAAAGCAGCCCAGGGGCCCTTCCCAGGGGAGATCATACCCCTTCTGGAGAGACCCCCCCCTCCACACCCCTTCCCAGGGCAGGCCACGCCCCTTCCCAAGGTAGCCTGCACTTGACTGCTTAGTGTGAAGGCATAGTGGAGACATAAAGGCCTGTCCGCGTTGGCCCAGCTTGGGACAAATCAGAAGAGTCCTTCCAGCCCCAGAGCGCCCTGCAGCCCAGCGTCCCCTCTGCCCACCCTGCTTCTTCCCTGCCCTTCGCTTCCCTTCCCCGGTGTTGGTCCCCAGAGTGCTCTGGATCGGCCCCCTGCAC
>NW_006476674.1:0-335 GCF_000325575.1 Pteropus alecto | reverse complement strand
TCGAGAAACTTTCATCCTAAACCACGGCCGGTCCTCCAGAAAGGCAGAGAGTGGCAGCAGCACAGATACGAGATGGGAGACCAGACACTTGGGGTCTGGAGAGGAGGGCGCGCATGGGGAGCTGGCCGCGAACTTGATGGGGCGGAGGTGTCTAAGCGGTGAACTCACTGCTCCCCACTCCCCGCTCCTCGTCCAGCACACCCCTCCGGCCCAGCGCGTGGTGCCCTTGGGACGAGGGCAGAAGAGAGGAAGCATCACCGCCACAGTGGAAAAGCCCCAATGTCCCCAGTCCCCGCGGTAGAACCAGACCAGCATGCGTGCGTGGGGTCTGGCCT
>NW_006476673.1:0-335 GCF_000325575.1 Pteropus alecto | reverse complement strand
AGCCCGGTTTGCAGTTGGGCCTTTTGAAACACATCCAAGCCCAGCATGGATGGTGGCCATCTGTGGATTGTTATGCGACTTGTGGCAGGTGGCCATGGACAGGGTACAGGCTGCAGCCGAACTTGGCCTGTGGCAGGCCCCCTCCCAGAAGGACCTGGACTGCACACCTGGTGGCCACCTTTGGTCTGAGCCAGAGCATGACCTGGAGCCACATCTGAAAATGACACACCCAAAGGGCAGACGGGGCCAGCACCAGAGCCCTGCTAAAGTGAAACCTGCTCCATGGGGTCAGCCTCTGCACAACAGCTCCTCCAGTGTAGTCACCAGCCAGTCCT
>NW_006476672.1:0-335 GCF_000325575.1 Pteropus alecto | reverse complement strand
TTATGCTTCATTAGCATGAACTTGGTAAGTTTGAAAGGGCCTTACTGTGAACAAAAAAGATGATCCTCTCACTCCTGTCACTCAGGAAATTACAAGGGTTTTAGCAGCTCTGTGCCAGGAACCAGGGACGAAGAGCAAACATATATTTCTTCTATCATAATATCACAGTGTCTCTGAGTAGTAACATGCCCTGTGATTAAAGCTAATAGAAAACTCTAACAACCCAGTTCAGATGAGACTACAAATGACCCAGACCCTTCAGAAATGAAGGTTTGGTTTATCCCACCTGGTGAAGAGCCACAACAAACTGAGGTGCTTGCTGAAGGTAAAAAAAA
>NW_006476671.1:0-335 GCF_000325575.1 Pteropus alecto | reverse complement strand
TTTTTTTGCAAGAGTAGAAAACTAAAGAAGCATTGGTTTTTAAATATTCAGAACGAAAGAGCTAATCGCAAGCTGGCAAATTTTACTTCTCCTCGTTAAAATATATTCCCGGAAGATGAAGACTCATTGTAATAATGACTTATAAACGCACGACGAGAAGCAGGTGTACTTCGGAGAAATCCACTGCTAGGTTAAATGCGTAGCTGTCTGACATTTACTGTAAAAGTGTATTTTTCAAGTGAAAACGTCCCTTCTATTGACGCGCATTGCGGGCATAGTTTCTATGTCAGAAGAACGAGGATTTTCCGAAGGTTGGCTGTGTGAAACCAAAAGAT
>NW_006476670.1:0-335 GCF_000325575.1 Pteropus alecto | reverse complement strand
CACACACTCTCACACACTCACACACACACACACACTCACGCACACATATACACACTCACACACTCACTCTCACTCACACACACTCACATGCACACACTCACTCACATGCACACACACACTCACACACACACTCATACACACTCATTACACACACTCGCACACACGTACACACACATACTCACACACACTCACGCACACATATACACACACTGATTCTCACACACACTCACATGCACACACGCACACACACGCACACTCACTCATACTCACACACACGCACACACTCACTCACACACACTCGCACGCACACCCACACACTATGCTCAGCCGTTTTA
>NW_006476669.1:0-335 GCF_000325575.1 Pteropus alecto | reverse complement strand
GCTTTAGTACATTGCTTACATTTATAGGGTTTCTCGTCAGCGGGGATTCTTTTGTGTTTTTCTAAGTAAGAATGATCTCTGTAGAATTTACCACATTGCTTACATTCATGGGGTTTCTCTCCTCCACTGTGATTTCTTTCATGTTTTTCAAAAATTTGGAGATAACTGCAGGCTCTCACACTTGCCTTACATTTACATGGCTTCTCTCCATGTTTCTGATATTCATAGGGATTATGTCCAGTGTGACATCTGATGTGCCTATCACAAGATGAATGCTGTACGAAGACTTCTCTATGCACTCTGTGTCCCCATGGTTTTACTCTAGGAAAAGTTCT
>NW_006476668.1:0-335 GCF_000325575.1 Pteropus alecto | reverse complement strand
CCTGCAGGTTGGGTACCCCTGCTTTAAGGAACCGAAAGCCCATCCAGCCTTTCTCTTGACTCAACCTCGGAGATGGTGGGCATGCAAGACCTGGGTCCCCGTATGCCACAGGGCCCCTGGGTGAGGCACTGGACAGCTTGCCAGCAGTTTGGATGCCTGGGGACGCTGGTGAGCTGCCCCCAGAATTCTGCGCAAAGACAGTCGGTAGGCAAGAGGACAGAATAAAAGTTCTCGTAAAAGCCCACGACCCGAAGCCCACGTCCCGCATGCTTTCCCGGAGTGTGGCATCAGGATATGCTCCGGCAAAACAAAGGAGCAGACCGAGGAAGAGGGAG
>NW_006476667.1:0-335 GCF_000325575.1 Pteropus alecto | reverse complement strand
ATCTCATGGGATTAATTTGAGATTAAATATTAAGGTGGATTACAAATAATAAGCATTCAATTTATGATACAATATGGTTACTAGTGAATTTTGGGCCGATTAGAAATGGATAAGGATACTAATGTTACTGATTTAGCAAAGTAAATAAATAAGTGGATTTGTAATTCTAAATTCTCTTGAAAGAGGAAATGTGAAATTATTAGAGATAGAAGTTGGCATATTTCAAATCCCCAAGTGTTTTTGAATCTACTAACTATGCCTCTATAAGTCCATAAATTGGGATGAGAAAGTCTTCTTAAGGCCTTTGTTGAAAGATGGATGTTAAAGAAGGATCA
>NW_006476666.1:0-335 GCF_000325575.1 Pteropus alecto | reverse complement strand
TGCCTGAAAACCGAGATGGGTCAGGATAGGACTCCTTCACGGAGACCAGAAGCTCCAGGGGATCACTGAGGGGTGACCACACCTGGGGGGGCAGTTCCTGTAACAGCCATAGCATCTGAACATCCCCCCGTGGCTGGGGGCCCACAGGGAACAGGGCCTGGTACCACTCATTGGGCTGTCGCTGTGAGTCCAGAGTCCAGGGGGGGCCTGTTCTCCTTTCTTAGTCAGAATGAACCTGCAAAAACCCTGCCCTGAGCCACATGGGAGGGTCACGTTCCCTCCTGAGGTCCAGACAGCCTTGGCAGGGCTGACAGGCTGGGTTTGCTGTAGGATCC
>NW_006476665.1:0-335 GCF_000325575.1 Pteropus alecto | reverse complement strand
TTTTTACACTTGATGTGTAGAAAAACAAAAAAAAAGCATAAATTAAAATTCAAAATATATTTTTAAAGTACACAAACCACTCTTGGTTTAGAAGTTTGTAATGACAGAACATGCTAAGTACCACGTCAGGAAAATTTAGCTCAGTTTCGTGTTACAAATGAGCTGTGTGACCTTGTCACATCCATTCAGTCAAATTTCCAAGAGTAAAGGATGCTGAATGTTCTTAAATATTTAGCCTTTATATTATTAAGTACCAAGAATTGAGGAATTTTTGAAGAGTTATAACCTAAAGACTATATTTTAACAGGCGACCTGGCAGTGGCAGACAAGATATA
>NW_006476664.1:0-335 GCF_000325575.1 Pteropus alecto | reverse complement strand
CAGAAGAAGGCATTGTTATTTATCATAGACTATATTAGCTCCGTGCATGTTATTGCCCCTGAAGAACTTCCAGTGGGTCAAGATGAGGAGGTGGAAGACAATGATATTGATGACCCTGACTCTGTGTTGGCCCAGGTTAATGTGTGTATTTGTGTCTTAGGTTTTAACAAAAAGTTTTAAAAGTAAAAATAAATTTTAAATAGAAAAAGGCTTATAAAATTATGATATAAAGAAAGAATATATTTTTGTACATTTATACAATGTGTTTGCATTTTGAGCTGTGTTGTTACAAAAGAGTCGAAATTTAAAATTTCTTTTAAGTTTATGAAGTAAAA
>NW_006476663.1:0-335 GCF_000325575.1 Pteropus alecto | reverse complement strand
AAGAAATCAAAAGATACCTTGAGAGAAATGAAAATGAAAACACTACCACCCCAAATCTATGGGACACGGCAAAGGCAGTCCTAAAAGGGAAATTTATAGCAACATGGGCCTCCCTCAAGAAATAAGAAAATCTCAAGTAATCTAACTGTACACCTAAAAGAACGAGAAAGAGAACAACAAACAAAGCCCAAAGTGAGGAGAAGGAAGGAAAAAATAAAGGTCAGAGCGGAAAGAAACAAATTAGAGTAAAAAAAAAATGTATAAAACATCAATGAAACCAAGATGCGGTTCTCGGAAAACAAGCAAAATTGATAAACCTTTAGCCAGACTCATCA
>NW_006476662.1:0-335 GCF_000325575.1 Pteropus alecto | reverse complement strand
GTAAGGATAACAGCAGCTCCCGAAATGCTGCTGTGAGACTGAATGAGAAGACAGTAACTGTCACCATTTTCATTCAGCACCTGCAACACCTTACGGATTGTACCAGGAACTTCGCGTGTCACTTGTTCATTCACCCCTCCCACAGGATGGCATCTGAGGAGGCTCGGAGCAGGCGAGGAGCCATGAGGGTCCGTGAGGGAAGAGCCCGGGTCAGCAGCAGTGCTGGAGCAGAGGCGAGGGAGCGGCAGGACACGGCCCTGCAGAAGCCTGAGGAGAGGCTGGGCGGGGCTGGGGGGACGCACGAGAAACCGAACTTTTTACCAGGAGAGAAAAGG
>NW_006476661.1:0-335 GCF_000325575.1 Pteropus alecto | reverse complement strand
GATGTGTAATAATAATAATAATAATAATAATAATACTGCAGTGTCAGGCATGCCATAGGATTTCAAAAATTATCAGATATTTTGCTGGATTCAAGTTTTACTGTGCCTCCTTTAATATTTATATTATTGAGTGTTTGTAAATACCAATAAGCTTAACCTCAATCAAACTTTTGTTCTTTTAATATCCATCCCCCACACCTTCCCCTTTGGCAATCATCAGCTTGTTCTCTATATTAATGGGTCTATTTCTGTTTTGTTTTTTTCATTTATTTTCTTTTTTTAGATTATACATGTGAGATGATACTGTATTTGTCTTTCTCTGTCTGACTTATTTC
>NW_006476660.1:0-335 GCF_000325575.1 Pteropus alecto | reverse complement strand
CGTCCTTTCCCTCCCGTGGGATTCCGTCCCCTGTCGGCCTTCCAGGGTGCGCTGTCATTGCCGCCACGGCCACCTCGCACCTGCTCGGGGGCGTGGTGTCCGCCTCTCCCGCGGATCCGATGGCATGGCAGCTGGTGGCCTCCCCTGGCCACGCGGTCCTGTCCTGACCAGGCCCCGGTCCTGACAGGAGCACAGTCACCTGCTTGAGTCCAGAGTCACCCCCAGGGGGAGCAAGCGTATCGTGCGACACCTGCACGCCTCCGTCAGTGTCCCTCAGGTCCCCACGCAGCCGTCACGACAGGAGGACACAGAATTCTCCTTCTGCAGAGAAACAC
>NW_006476659.1:0-335 GCF_000325575.1 Pteropus alecto | reverse complement strand
ATATGAAGGACCTCCGTGTTTTGCTCTTTGTACTGTGGAGTAGTATTTCCCATTTAGCCTTTGCGTTTCATTGTGGTGACTTGGGAATCCTGTGGACCAAAGCCCTAATCCCAGCAGAGACGGTAGACAGGGGTCACAGGATGATGCCGGCGACCGCGCTAAGGAGAGCAAGCATCGGGCACCGGCAGGTCATAGGCCACATTCTAGGCCCTCCACACACCGGTCACACACACACTTTTCCATCCCCTCCCCAGCACTCGCTGTCGCCCTGGCACAAGGGGAACCAGCGGCCCCCCATCACTCCCGAAAACCTCAGTATCTTCCCCGCAGGGTCG
>NW_006476658.1:0-335 GCF_000325575.1 Pteropus alecto | reverse complement strand
GCAACGAAGCCGAAGGAGACACTACCAGGGGTCTGCAGCAAAGAAAGTTAAGGTTTATTTAAGGAAATGGTTCCAAGCCCGGAGACACAGGGAAGCCAGTGCTCAAAGACCTGGCTCCCCGATGGACTCTAGGGGACCGGGAAAAACTCGTCAGTCATGGTAGCTAAGGAAGTTGGGGTCGTGGGCTGTGCTGATTGCTTGGGGCTTGGGTACGAAGCAGCCGATCATTGCATCAGGTCCTGATGTCAGTCATGAGGCCATTCTCTCTGGTTTCAAGGTGATGCTGGTAGGGTTGGTTCGCCCTCATGGAGCTGCAAGATGTTATCTTTAGTTTG
>NW_006476657.1:0-335 GCF_000325575.1 Pteropus alecto | reverse complement strand
GTTCCATTCCATGGTTTGCTTCTTTCTGGCTGAGTTGTAAAAATGCTTTCTCTCTCCGATTCTCATAATAAATGAGGCAACTGAGAGTTGAAGAGGTTAATGTATTGTTATATCAGGCCAACTTGACACGACATGCAAAATCAGAATCAGAGCCGTAGGCAAAATAGGCTTATTACTTTCTGGGGGATGGAGGGCGGGCAAAAACTGCTGGCTGCTGAACTATAACACAATGCATACCAAAGGTGTCTCATTCTAAACACAAATGAGCTTCTCAACTGATAGGCTTCCTGGGAGAATTTGAGGGTAGAGGGGCAAGGATGCTTAACTATTGATTC
>NW_006476656.1:0-335 GCF_000325575.1 Pteropus alecto | reverse complement strand
AAAAAAAAAAAAATGTACTTATAAATATTTATTGAGCACTGACTACATACTAAGCACTGTTTTAGGATCTGGGAATGTAATAGTGAACTCACTGAGCTTTTTATTCTAGCAGCAAAAAGAGACAATAAATAAGATAAATAAGTAAAATCTATAATATGTCTGGTAATGATAAGTCCTTAGGAGAAAAACGAAGGACGGAAGAGAAACAGAACATTTTAGGGAGTTAAAATTTCAGAGTGGTTAAAGAAGGCCCTCCTGACATTCGAGTGAGATCCGGAAGGACGCAAAGGAGCAAGACACGCGGATACCGGGAGAAGAGCCTTCGGAGCAGAGGG
>NW_006476655.1:0-334 GCF_000325575.1 Pteropus alecto | reverse complement strand
TTTTTTTGAAATATACATTTCTTTTCTATTTATATTTTTACACTAGAGAAGCAGCTGTGGTTTGGTGCAAGAGCACTACTTGCAGAGTCAGAAGACCCGAGAGAAATCCTGAACTGGCTTATCCTCTCTATTCCAGATTGCGCCAACTAAATGAGTTCTTTGATGTATACAGAAGTGCTTAGTGCAATGCCTAGATTTCTCAGTGGTTAATAGATGTGATTTTTATAACTGACTGAAAATACTAGAAAAGTGCAAGATCTATGGAATATTCTTGGAAAAAATAATTTTAGAAAATAGTCTGTCTGAATATAGAGTTCATAAGCTCACAGGTGTA
>NW_006476654.1:0-335 GCF_000325575.1 Pteropus alecto | reverse complement strand
GACTTTGGTACTTCTTGTTCCTTCAGTTTCTACATCTGCAACGTGGGAACAATAACTGTACCTACCTTACAGGAATGCTATGACGATAAAATGAGTTAACACATGTGTAGAACAGTGGCTGACACATGTAAATAAGTACCAATAAACAGCAGATACTATTGATTACAGATTGAATGATCATATTAACATATCCACATATCTAGACAAATGCAAATCATACGGCTCTATTTATCTACAATAGCTCTATATGCATTGAAAATACTGGAGGGAAAGACACTAACATATTAACATTGGTAATCTCTGCGGAGTAAGATTATGAGTGATTTTTTTTTTTT
>NW_006476653.1:0-335 GCF_000325575.1 Pteropus alecto | reverse complement strand
GCTTTTGGTGTCATATCCAAGAAATCATTGCCAAACACAGTATTGTGAATATTTCCCCCTATGTTTTCTTCTAAGAGTTCTATAAATTTGGTTCTTATGTTTAGGTCTTAAAATTATTTTTTCTCAATACACAACTTTTATTGTACCTTTAAAATATCACAGATAAGTCTGAGGAATCTTCTGACATCTTGGCTTTTCTGTAGCTGGATATCTTAGACCTTATTTATCAGCCTTCTGAACTGTTCCTTTTTCAGAAACACAGATAACATACAAAAACTTTCTGATATCCTTGTTTTTAACGTTGTGGCTTGTTGAATCAAAGCAGCTGAATTTGA
>NW_006476652.1:0-335 GCF_000325575.1 Pteropus alecto | reverse complement strand
CAGATGCTCTCAGTAAATCCTTCAGTAAATTACATATTATTTGTAATTACAAGACTATCCATGGTGTAGACCTCAGGTTTCTTCGATAGAGCTGACTCTTTATACTACGGTGATATACAGGAAATGTAGGTGTGTGCTTTTTCTTCACATATCATTTAAGATACGTTTTCACAATACAGAAAAGTGAAGATATGAAGTTCATCTTTCAGTTACATTTCTTATCACACTAGACTATAGGCTTTTATACTGTACAAATGATGGAATGAAGTTTATCTTTTCTTTATTTACATTCCCTGTCTATTGGGTCATAGTGATCACTTTATTTTTTCTTTCTC
>NW_006476651.1:0-335 GCF_000325575.1 Pteropus alecto | reverse complement strand
TGAGGCTTTTTTCAGTTGTGTCCTCCTCCCTGCTATATGTAAAGTTTAAAACATGAAAAACAATACTATACATTGTTATATAAAAATATAAAAAACATGCAAACAATGATAAACATCAAATTGAAATCAGTGGTTACCTCTGGGAAGGAAGGGTATGGTATTGGATAAGGGTACACAATAGTTTCGGTTATATTTGTAAGGATTTATTTTTTAAAAACATGTCAAGAAAATGTGCATAAATGTTAGATATTTGCTATATTATACTCAGAAGGCATAAAGCCAAAATAGCGTAACGGATTAAATGCACAACTTCTAGGGCCATACTGATTTAGGTT
>NW_006476650.1:0-335 GCF_000325575.1 Pteropus alecto | reverse complement strand
CAAACATATATATCACTTACATATGAAATCATTTTTTAACATGAACTGATCATTCAGTTAAAGACTTTCTGAAAGGCGTAAATAAAAATAATTATCTGGTGACCGGGAGAAGAGTAGTAACGTTTCAGCTTCACTATTGATATTGTTCTCTATTAACCTTTTCATCCCAAAGCACTCTTCCTTAGAGGTATCCAAAAGAAAGACTTGTTATTTGATTCCTCCCCTTTGTCTCTTAGAGTTAATTTACACAAGCAGAACTAGGTAGAAAAGTAAAAGATGTCCAAAACCGAACTCACATTGCCTTAGTTTCTTTTGCTTAAAAACAACAGGTTGGT
>NW_006476649.1:0-335 GCF_000325575.1 Pteropus alecto | reverse complement strand
TCCGGACCCGGGAAGGGGGGGCGGGGGCGGCTGGTAGCTAGACGGGGTGGGAAGGGGGCAGGGAAAGCACGTGGTGACCTCCCCGCCGTCCCGAGCTGTGGACAAGAGACGAGCGGAGGTTGGGGGGATGGGGGGGACAGAACGCGCTTTTTCAATCGCTTTGCAAAATAAAAATGCTTTGCAAAGCCGAGTTTCTCCCCAGCCGATTTCGCAGTCTGGTTGGCGAAGAGGTCTGGGCATTGTGCTGGGGGCGAGCGGGGACCATGGAACCCGACTGGCTCGGAGTCGCGGCATGGCCTGCCGCAGTGCTGGCGGGCGGGCGCGGGGTGGGCGAT
>NW_006476648.1:0-335 GCF_000325575.1 Pteropus alecto | reverse complement strand
TTAGGTCCTAAGAGTTTTCTCCCTTCCCTAGGCAGTGACCGTAGATCAGATTAGTCATCACATGTGTGTCTGTGCCCAGCTCAGCGTTTCCTCCAGGGTCCTCTAACCTGGATTCGCTGTCTTCGCCTGGAGTCCTCTGGCTTTTAGTCTGTATATTTGTATTAGTTTGCTAGGGCTGCCATAACAAACTGGAGCTTGGTATCATCACAAACTGGTGGCTTCAACAACAGAAATTTATTTTCTAAGAGTTCTGAAGGCTAGAAGTGCAAAGTCAGGGTGTTCGCAGGATTGGTTTCTTCTGAAGGCCTTAAAGGAAAAATCATCCCAGGTCTCTC
>NW_006476647.1:0-335 GCF_000325575.1 Pteropus alecto | reverse complement strand
ATCTAAGTAATGCTTTTGAAATCTTACTGACAAGTCATTACATTAAATTTGAAACCTCCAACTTTAAATTAATAATAAAGCTATCTAAGGATTAAGAATTCAAGTAACATCTTAATTTGGAGTGGCTGTTGTAGAAAAACAAATTATGTGAAAATTTCAATTATAAAATCTTAAGAATTAATTTCACTGAAATGAAGCCAGGAAAAATAATTTTATATCATAAATATAGCATAAATGATAAATTATGTATGTCTTTATTTTGTATGCATCCAAACATAGCCTGTACAATAACAAAACACCCAGTATGTGGAATAATTAGATTCAGTTATCTTTGA
>NW_006476646.1:0-334 GCF_000325575.1 Pteropus alecto | reverse complement strand
TCCAGCCCTCCTCAGAAATGTGTCCCGGCGGAGTGGACCAGCCCAGGGGCTGCTGGGTGCTACTGCCCATCCAGGGAGAACGCAGACCCGAGAGTCCTACCCTCATCCACCTGCTCACTGAACGCCGGGGACCGTGCTCCACGCTGGGGACGTGCCGGGAAACGGGACGCGCCAGACCCCCTCCCGCGGGTTCACATCTGTATGGAAGAGACAGGTGGGGAGATGCATGCAGGAGCGGTGACAAGTGCTATGAGAAAGTCAGGTGACTGTGCGCGTGTACACGCAAACACACAGACACGCAGACACGCAGACACACAGACACGCAGACACACAG
>NW_006476645.1:0-335 GCF_000325575.1 Pteropus alecto | reverse complement strand
CGTTGAGCGAGAGGGTGGCAGCCCTGCGAAGCCACCGACACCTGGCCGGGGGGCGTCCCCTCTCGCCGTCGGTGGCAGCGGAGTCCTTGGTCGGCACGTGAGGACAGCCCAGCGCGAGGGACAGTGTGGGGCGTCTCGGCAGCCTTTCCAGCGACCGCGGACATTCTGCCACCGTGTGTCCTAAAACGCGACAAGCGTTGTGTCTGAAAGGTTTGTGGCATCGAAACCAGCTCAGTGGCGTCTTCCTGCCCCTGGTCCGGGCAGCATCAGAATGGGTTTGTCACGCGTCGTGCACGCTTTCGTGACGTCACACGTGTCGGTCGTCCGGGGAACCT
>NW_006476644.1:0-335 GCF_000325575.1 Pteropus alecto | reverse complement strand
GCCCAGCAGGTTCAGGGTACCCAGTTCTGCCTCCCCGGGCCCTCTGTAACCCCGGCCTGGACCAGTGCTGGCCCCGTCGTTGGCCAGCCAGTCCCCTTGGCCAGCCTGCCCCTGGCAGCGAGAGCTGCGCTCCACTCAGCAGCCCTGGCTGCGGCCGCCTCTGCCCTGCATGTGTGTTCATGGCTCCTGGACACAGCCCTCCTCGCGGGCTCTGCTGAAGAAGCAGGTGATCAGCAAAGCCACAGCCCCGGCCGTCAATTCTGCACCCGCCTTACAGGCACCCTCGTCTCCCACGTACTTTCGGGCCACCTGCTTCCCAGGCAGGAGGTGAGGCT
>NW_006476643.1:0-335 GCF_000325575.1 Pteropus alecto | reverse complement strand
AGCAAAGGAGATGCTGAGAGAAGAGGCTGCCGTTGAACCTGAGACTTCCTTCTTGATTAGGCTTCCTTCTTTATTGAACCATTTTTTAACCTATAGACGTTCCCAATTTCCTCACTCCTGGCTAGAAAGGTCTCAGTCCTAATATTTAAAGAACAAACATAAATGTTTTCTTATAATTATTTAAAATTTGTCCGTAAGGTAGAATATTTGAATTACTGTCAACCTCCCTACCTGTACATTATACCATACACAAAAATTCACTTGAACTGGATCATAGATGTGAATAAAAAATTGTGGTAGTTTGCTGATTAAACACCTTAAATCGTTTTTCATCA
>NW_006476642.1:0-335 GCF_000325575.1 Pteropus alecto | reverse complement strand
CGGCAGGGCCTCAAGCAGACGTGGCCGAGAGCCCCACGGGGATCCGTCGTTCCCTTCACTGAGTGGGTCCCGCCGCACGTGGGACAGGAGGGTGTCAGCCCATCCCGGCGGACGGGTTTCGGCTCACACTCGGCACGGCTGGGCCTCGGCCTGCACCCGCCTGGGAACCACCGCCGTCCAGCTGGGCGTCGAGCGTGGTGCCCACCCACAGAGCGCACACGAGCACCCTGCTGGCCCCGGCCTCCTGCGCAAGCCTGACCCCTGCAGCCTGGAGGCCCCGTCCCTACACAGCGTCTGCTGGCCTCTCCTTCCGGCCGGCTCCAGAGGCCAGCGGG
>NW_006476641.1:0-334 GCF_000325575.1 Pteropus alecto | reverse complement strand
TTAGATGCACAAAGGCAATAAACTATTTCAAAGTTGAAGCTATAGGCCTAGACTGCGAAAACCTGCCACTACTGGCTTTTAGTTAGGAATTTTTAACACCCTTGTGTGGTTGCTTTGGTCTTTGGGTTTGTAAGGTCCGCCATGTAGGCCATTCCTGAGCTTGTCAAGTAGGCTATGTGGCTTATTTTTCATCCACACCATACGGCTTTGATTACTATAGCTTTGTAATATATTTTAACATCATGGAGCATGATGTCTCCAGCTTTGTTCTGCTTTGTCAGGATTGCTTTGTATATTCAGGGTGTTTCATGGCTCCATATAAATTATAGAATTG
>NW_006476640.1:0-335 GCF_000325575.1 Pteropus alecto | reverse complement strand
TAATCCCCTCTGGAGTTTTAGTGTGCAGGCTGTTCCCAGAGACCTTTATAACCCTGACCTGGCATTCTTGGTCCCAGGAGCATCTCCACCACCATGAGTCTTAATAGTCTAGTAGTTCCCTACTAGGTTTCTGTGGTTTACATGGCTTATTGATCTGCTCTCTGGTCCCTAGCATGGCCCCCTTTGTCCCATTGTCCCTACTCCAGCTAGAGTGATGGGAATGCAGCAGGTTTGATCCACTCACTCCCAGTGAAAACCCTTTAATGCTTCCTGTTTACCTCTAGGCTCTACTCCATCCTCCCACCACTCCCTGTTCCTGCCAGCCTGGAAATTGG
>NW_006476639.1:0-335 GCF_000325575.1 Pteropus alecto | reverse complement strand
AGCATTCATCCAGAGGTAACATTTAACCAATAATACAACAATCAGCCATTGGTTTAGAACAGGATCCTGAAGGAGACCTCCTGTGGTAGACATTGACTCTTAGTTTCTGTTTCACTCAGGGGGATGTAGCAAAGGGATATTTAAGGGAGGGACTTGAGGTTGGCTACTTACTAGTTGAAATGGAAGTATTTAAATACTTTAACAATAGTACAGCTGTGCGAGTGCAAACCAGCTGATGGTATCTGTTTAATTCCTTCAAAGCCATTCAATACAATGCAGCCGACTTATTTTTTTTTCAAAATGGAAATATCATTGCTTTCCCCCCCCCCCAGATA
>NW_006476638.1:0-335 GCF_000325575.1 Pteropus alecto | reverse complement strand
GAGACATGCAATCATGCTCTTGCCCTGACACCTGGTGGTTTTTTCCCTCTCATCTGGGAGAAACTGATAAGTTCCGAATCTGATCAGTTTCTTGCCAGGCACGTCAGTAGCAGTTCCAGCCATTCCAGCTTCCTGCAGTTCCTCAGAGCTGCTGTGCTCCTTTTCAACGAACGGAATTCTTTGGGTCTAAGACCTGCACCATTCCTGCCCATTTTCAGTTCTCAGACTGGTTGTCACTTTCTCCAGATACGAAAAATGACAATGTATCACAAGCCAAGGACTATGATTTTTAAGTTATGATTTAAAATATGATTATGACTAAAAAAAAAAAAAAA
>NW_006476637.1:0-335 GCF_000325575.1 Pteropus alecto | reverse complement strand
GCAAGCCAAGGAGAGAGGCTTCGGGAGAAACCAACTGTGTTGGCATCTTTCTCTTGGACTCCCGCCCTCCAGAACTGTGATCATGTAAATTTCTGTTGTTTAGCCCACCTAGTTTGTGGTATTTTGTCATGGTAGTGTATTAGTAAACTAATGCATTCCGTGAGGGTTCACGCGGATTACGTCTTTCTTGTTCACTACTGGATCCCTAACTACTTGAATACTGCCTAGCACACGGAGACCCTCAGTAAATGTCAGAAAACTGAAGAGTATGACATGACTTCTATTAGAGAGTCATTCCTTTCAAGCTATTCCTGGGAGAGGTGGCCTATCAAAAA
>NW_006476636.1:0-334 GCF_000325575.1 Pteropus alecto | reverse complement strand
CAATTTAATTCTAATACTAACTGGAGTTAGTGTGGCCCCCATAAGATAAGGCTCAGTCTCATCAGGTTGTGTCCTATTTCAGATGCCAATCAAAAAGAGTAGGTCTTCAGGACACCCACAACTTTTGTCTGTCTGTCTTGCCTATAAATCACAATTTCCCACAACGCCCCTTCTTGAGTTCGGTTTCTAGAACAGCCCACAGAATTCAGGAGACACTTACTTGCATTTACTTTTTTATGATGCACTAAAGGATGTGATAAAGAGTACAGATAGACAGCCAGATGAAGAGATACATAAGTTTAGACTGGGAAGCATCCCAGTGCAAGAGCTTCTG
>NW_006476635.1:0-335 GCF_000325575.1 Pteropus alecto | reverse complement strand
TTGCCTTCAGACTGAGTCTATGTGTGTTCTAGTGTATTAGTATTCAAAAAATAGAGGTCACCTATTTGGTAAATCAGTTAACTATACTTATGCATAATTTATAGAACTACTGTTCATTTACTCAAAAAACTTGTTTGCTTATATTTTGTTTCTTCACTTGCATTTTATTTTGTAACTCATGTAAAACAAGTTTGAAAGTGGCAATTTCCTAAGAGACTGGCTGTTTTGAAAATTTTCTTGCTTCTATTCACTGTCTTTCTAAATTTTGGTGTAGTAAAGAAAAATGGGGCTGGTTAAATTTTGGAGTTAGTTCTCAATTACTAGCTTTGCTTTCT
>NW_006476634.1:0-334 GCF_000325575.1 Pteropus alecto | reverse complement strand
AATTTAACTCTAAAACTAAACTTAACCCTAACCATAAACCGTTCCACTAACCTCAACCCTAACTTTAACTCTAAAAAATATCTCTAATCTTAATCCTAAAACAAACCCTAACCCTAACCCTAACCCTATCCGTAAACTAAACATAACCTTAACCTTTACCCTAATTGTACCCTAAACCTAAACCTTACCCTAACACTAATCCCATCTCAAACCTCTTACCATAACCCTAAACCTAAACCTAACGATAACCCTAACACTAATCCTAACCCTAATTCCAAACCTAACGTAAACCTAACCAAAACCCTAACTTAAAACTAACCCTAACCCTAACATT
>NW_006476633.1:0-335 GCF_000325575.1 Pteropus alecto | reverse complement strand
CACCTGTGGCAGAGCAGCCAGGGACTAGGGACGGCGCGCGATCCGCAGCGTCGGCGGCACGAACAGAGAGACGCTGTGCGAGGGGATGACTTCGCTTTTCTTTTTTTAATGAACGACCTGAAAAGCCTTAGACCGTTAAAACGGAACAGGAAAAGGAGATGGGTTAGAAGCGCAGACGTGAATCAGCGACAGTTCACACCCAACGCCCCCTCCATGCCGGGCGAGGCGGGGCCTTCGCACACACGGTGTCATGTCCTTAGCGGGGTCCCACATTCGAGCCGGGGCGGCCGCAGCCAGGCAGGTGGCGGGGATGGCCTGCAGGGACTCAGAGGGGC
>NW_006476632.1:0-334 GCF_000325575.1 Pteropus alecto | reverse complement strand
AACAAAACTAGTCACCTGGTAGAAACCAGATTCCTGCAGAATCTTCCTTGATCCACCCATAAATTTCTGCAGGTATTCACTTAAACTCCATGTAATTCCCTGGTGATTACCTCCTGATTTTCAGGTGACTTCCACCTTATTCCTCTTTCTCTATGCTCAAA
The DNA here is from genome assembly GCF_000325575.1 of Pteropus alecto. Lineage (NCBI taxonomy): Eukaryota > Metazoa > Chordata > Mammalia > Chiroptera > Pteropodidae > Pteropus > Pteropus alecto. The sequence goes on along the minus strand of NW_006476632.1, from coordinate 173 downwards.
CACGTGTTTTCAAAACACATCTCATAAACTCTTATTTTTAATATTTCACCATTGACTCATTGTCCTTTAAGCAATTTCTTTTTGACACTAGTAGCCTAAGCTTCAACTTAAAGAATAGTGTGGATCTTGCACCAGAACCGTTAAGAGTTATGCTCACAATGACTCAGCATTTC
>NW_006476631.1:0-335 GCF_000325575.1 Pteropus alecto | reverse complement strand
GTCAATTGTTCCTCACTGTTACTGCTTTGCTCCTCAACTTTGGGTAATTATTATACATTTATATTTTAATTTAAATGATACAAATTTTGTCCCATTTTACTGATGCTCAACATTCTTTCATTAAAAGAAACAAAGAAACAAGAGATATAATATTTGAAAACCAGAAAGTTAGAATTACTTTTAATTACTTTCTTAACATTTAAAATCTCTCTTTTTTTTTCCATTTTTACTTTAATACTTGAAAATGCTGTGTTTCTGTATAAAAGACTTTGAATGTTTTTCATTATATTTTGAAGCCTTTTCCTTTATGCTCACATTTAATTAAACTTTTTTAT
>NW_006476630.1:0-335 GCF_000325575.1 Pteropus alecto | reverse complement strand
ATCAGATTTGTCAATGACCAAAGGCAAAAACAAAGGTTATGACAGAGAGAAGAGAGGGGGGCAAAAAACCACCTCATAGTCTCAAGACAGTGTTTTGTACTTTGGGGAGGGTAAACTGCCTGAAAGCTAGGAGAGAGTCCAATCAGGATAGTTTGCCTTTTAGTCCTCTGACGACCAGCTATTTTTTTTTAAAGTTATATTTGGATTCTCTAAAAACTCTGCAGAGTTTAGCTGTGGAATATGTGTGAGAGGCTTTCCCTGTGTCATACCTGACGGCTCCCTTTTGTTAATGCCCCCACCTTCTTTAGTTTCATCTGCGCAGTTGCCCTCACTGG
>NW_006476629.1:0-334 GCF_000325575.1 Pteropus alecto | reverse complement strand
ATTACCACAAATTTAGTGGCTTAAACAATAAACAAATGTATTCTTTCCGATTCTAACAGTCAGAAGTCCTAAAATCAAAGTGTTGATGGGACTGCATGCCTTCTGGAGGTCGTAGGGCAGATTTCATTTCTTTGCCTTTTCCAGCTCCTAAAACTCATCTACATTCCTGGTTCTTCTTTGTGAGTCCTCCTTCCGTCTTCAAAGCCAACAAAGTAGCATTTCTCTGACGATTCTTCCATCGACAGGGCTGCCTCTGACTCTCTTGTTCTGCCTCTCTCTTTCACTTAAAAGAACGCTTGTGATTACATTGGGCCCGCCCAGATAATCTATAATC
>NW_006476628.1:0-334 GCF_000325575.1 Pteropus alecto | reverse complement strand
AGCCTGGAAAGGGCAGGGAAATTTGAGAGAGTTTGCAAGTAACGAATTTAGCAGAATTTGAAACTTACTTGGCCTAGAGGATGGGAGTGAGGCAGGGAGAGTCTAAGAAGCCAGAGTTTGAAGGATAGAGGTGAATAAAATGTCCTTAAATAACATTTAAAATTAGAGGATAGTGTGATAGTTGAGGTAGAGGGTGGATTCGAAAATACCCTGAGTCCTATTTGGATTGATTGAGTTTGAAATGCTTGAAAGACTTCCATGACATCAACGGGAAAATGTTTACCTTGCTTTTCGAAATGCAGGTCTTAAGTTCCAAAATGAGATGAGGTCTAGA
>NW_006476627.1:0-334 GCF_000325575.1 Pteropus alecto | reverse complement strand
CTCTGATTCCAGATGGAATTCTGCCCCTGGATCAAGGATAACCTTTTATTCTTGTTTGGAAGGTTTTATTGCCAACCTCTCAGTACAACGACAGTTCTTTCCCACTGACGAGGATGAAATGGGTGCTGCCAAGGCCCTGATGAGGCTTCAGGACACCTACAAGCTGGACTCAGACACGATTTCCAAAGGGGAACTTCCAGGTAACTCACTACTCCAGGTTTTGCTTGTCCAGCATGTGACTCTACTGTGGTGTCTGGACAGGGTTGGAGCCACTGCCTATTTGTGGTTTCTGCCCTCAGGTACACCATCCCCTCTGGTGTTGAGCCTCTCTGGG
>NW_006476626.1:0-334 GCF_000325575.1 Pteropus alecto | reverse complement strand
CTCAGTCTCAGTCCCTATCAGTTGTAGCGACAGTTGGGTAGCGTTAGCTCAGATTCCCCTGGTGCTCCGTAGTGTTCGGTCTTGGAGGATATGGGAGGAGAGGCCCGCTAGGTTAAAGGATGGGACTGTGATTCAGCCTCGCATTTTGCAACCACAGCTAGCAATAATCAACTGCTGTTTCTCTGCCGTCCCTGCTCTCTGCTGTCTTCACTTCTCTGTTTTTTGCCCTGCTGCCTGGGCACTGCCGTCTGCATGGAGCTCACAGCTCTCCCATGCAGAGCTCTTCAGAAAATGCACCCCACCTTCTCCTCTCCCCCTCCTCCTGCAGGGAGCT
>NW_006476625.1:0-334 GCF_000325575.1 Pteropus alecto | reverse complement strand
AGAACTTTTAAGATCTACTCTCTTAGTAACTTCTAAATATATAATACCATATTGTTAATATTATCATGCTGTACATTAAATCCCAGAGCTTAGTTATTTTATAACTGAATTTTATATTTTTTGATCGCCTTCACTCATTTCCTTCACATTCCTACTCCTGACAACCACCAACCTACTCTATTTCTATGAACTCAGCTTTTTCAGATTTCGTACATAAGCGAGATCATAAGGTATTTGTCTTTCTCTGTTTGATTTATTTCATTTAGCATAATGCCTTCAAAGTTCATTCATGTTGTTGAAATTGGAGAATTCTCTTCCTTTTTATGGCTGAATA
>NW_006476624.1:0-334 GCF_000325575.1 Pteropus alecto | reverse complement strand
CCTGGAGACCTGGCTCTTCTTCCCATTAGGTGCCCAGGACACAGCATGAAGCTGTCGGACCTGGGCTTGAATCTTGGCACTGTTATTCCCTAAGTGATCTCAGGCAAATCACTGCCTTCCCAGAGCTCTGGTTTGTGGTGTCTACAGTGGGAATAACAGTCCCACTGTGAGGTAGATTTGAGCAGGTGCCTGTGATGCATACAGAGTCCTGTATGCAGCCTGTGCTTGGCTCTGTGGCTGTGTGTTTGTGGAAACACCTGTATACCCACATCCCATGCACAGGCTACCCTGGGGACTCTCTGCAGGACAGGGTGGACAGGATGGTCTGAACATT
>NW_006476623.1:0-334 GCF_000325575.1 Pteropus alecto | reverse complement strand
ACCACAAAAGCTCTTTGTCAGAACCAGACATTGCTCCGCTGTCAAAACCGGCTTGCCGTCAGACAGTGAATGAGGGGACGAAACCTTTCTAAGGGGCCTTCTGTCCAGGCAACACCACCACGAAGCAAAAGGCATGGGTCTGATGAGCGATCACGAAGACCAAAGCCAGGTGGAGTGAAATGCCAAGCACACACTGGGAGCAGCTGTCAATCGCCTGTCCCCTGTCCCAGCCAAGATCTGACAAGGAGATGTGGCCCTGGCACCGCCCCCCTGATGCTGCAAGACACCCCAACTCGGGGAGCGACCCCAGCCAGGAAAAGTGTCAACTCCATTC
>NW_006476622.1:0-333 GCF_000325575.1 Pteropus alecto | reverse complement strand
CGTGGGATCTGTGCATAAGAGCTACCACAGGTCAGGACCCCGGGTGTCGGACCGTAGACTAGGAGCAATAAAGAAACTGTCTCTCCAGCCACCAGAGCTCCATGTAGGAGGAGGGGGAGCGATAAAGGCGCAGCGACTTTCCTGAACCATCTGCCTGGAAGTGCTGGCGCTTGTACTCAGCTGACCAGAGGGCCTAGTCATCAGGGCAGAAAGCGCAGAAGCGGGGCGGGACTGCAGAGGAACAACAGTTGATTTTTGCTGAAGGAGGCTGCAAAACCAAGGCTGAGTTGCATGCCCCAACGCCCAACGCAGAGGGCCCCTGCCCCCATACCC
>NW_006476621.1:0-334 GCF_000325575.1 Pteropus alecto | reverse complement strand
ACATCAGTTTCAGCACAACTGTAGTCCCCAAGATGTTGGTGAACCTGCAGAGAAACAGCAAATCTATCACCTATTCAGGTTGCCTAACTCAGGTTACTTTTCCTTTCTTTTTTCACGTTTGGACTTTCTACTCCTGGCCATGATGACCTATGTCTAGTTGGTGGCCATTTGGCAACTCCTACACTATCTGGTCATCACAAAGCCCTGTTTCTATGGCTTGTTGGTCCTGCTGTACTTTTCATCAGCCTTTCAAACTCTCAGCAGCGCTATTTGATGATGTCATAGCTTAACTTCTGTGCAGATGTAGAAATCCGTCATTTCTTTTATAAACCTC
>NW_006476620.1:0-334 GCF_000325575.1 Pteropus alecto | reverse complement strand
CTACAGAATGAAAAAAAGTGTAAATAATATGATAAAAGGTTAATATCTAAAACATATATGAAATTCATATAACTCAACTGCAATAGTCAAATAAACCAATTAAAATAGGTAAAAGGCTGAATAGACATTTTTCCAAAGAATACATACAAAAAGCCAACAGGTATTTAAAGAGATAATTAATATCACTAATTATCAGTAAAATGAAAATCAAACCCACACAAAATATCACCTAACATATGTTAGAATGAGGATCACCAAAATGTCAAAGATAACGAGTGTTGGCAAGGATGTGGAGTTAGGCACTATTGGTGGGAATATAAATTGGTACAGCCAT
>NW_006476619.1:0-334 GCF_000325575.1 Pteropus alecto | reverse complement strand
GCTTATCATTTTCTAAGTGATAAGAACACTAAGAGCATCTTTTATTCTAACATTTGTCTTTGACCCCATCCCTGACACAGATTTCCTGAAACTCCTGTAAATTCCTAAGTCATAATAGCACTAGGAACATCTCTTGTTCTAATGAGGCAATGTTGGGTGGGCTCTTGAATGGGGGTTAGTCACCAGAGAAACCAAGCCATGATTAGAAGCTTGGAATTTCCTCTCTCTCTCTACTCCAGAGAGCGGGGAGGGGCTGGAAACGTTGTTAATAATTGATCATTCTTATGTAAGGAAGCCTCCTTTTTGTTGTTATTCATGTAGGCTTATATATATA
>NW_006476618.1:0-334 GCF_000325575.1 Pteropus alecto | reverse complement strand
CCTGCTTTTAATTCTTTTGGTTATATCCAAGACGGGCAATTGCTGGATCATATATGGTAATTCTATTTTTAATTTTTTTGAGAAATCACCATTACATTTTCCACAGTTACTGTAGCATTTTACATTCTAAACTGGCACATGGGTTCCAATTTTTCTACATCCTTGCAACACTTTTTTTTTATGGTAGCCATCCTAATAAGTGTGAGGTGGTCAGTGGTTAATATTTTTTTTAAAATATAATGATAATTATTTTTAGCTCTTTACTATATGAAGCACAGAGAGTCCCAAAGAGGAGGAATCCAAAAAAGCCCACACTAAGACACATCATAATTAA
>NW_006476617.1:0-334 GCF_000325575.1 Pteropus alecto | reverse complement strand
TTATATATTTCAGATATTAACTTTTTATCAGATATACAATTTGCAAATGTTTTCTCCAAATCTGTAGTTTGCCATTTTGTTTTGTTATTTCTTTGCTGTGCAGAAGAGTTTTATTTTAACGTATTCCCACTTATTGATTTTTGCTTTTGTTGCTTGTGTTTTTGGTATCATATTCAAAAACATTGTTACCAACACCAATGTCAAAGAACATTTCCCTAAGTTTGCTACAGGGAGATTTTATTATTATTATTATTATTTTTAATTTTCATGTCTTATAATTAAGTCCTTAATTTATTTTTTTTTAATAGTAAGGCACATATATATTTACACTGTG
>NW_006476616.1:0-334 GCF_000325575.1 Pteropus alecto | reverse complement strand
ATTGCTAAACTTTCTATCTCTTTATTTCTCTCTCTTTCTCCAACTTATGTAGAATACTACATCGCATGAAAAATTTTCCTGAAAACATCCCTTTCCCTAACCTGAATAACCCACTGGTAGCTTGTAGACATCTTTCACCACCCAGATACTCCTTCCCAATTAGCTCTTTAAACATCTTAATACGACTCAGTTTTCCGCCTACCCTTTACCTCCACCACCAAACTTTTCCCAGGACTTTCTGGGATTTATAGTCCATCATCAGCAATATCCTCTAACATTCAACCTTACTTATCAATAGGACTTTCTGATTCTTCCCACCCTGCACCTCTCCCCA
>NW_006476615.1:0-334 GCF_000325575.1 Pteropus alecto | reverse complement strand
GCAAATCATAAAGCCTTTTAGAGCTTTATGATCTAAGTATGATCAATTGTTTTAAAATTGGTTCAGAAGTGGCTCTCACATCATATAGTACACAAAAAGATAAATTCCACATACCATTAAAATTTATTTGTAGAAAGAATTAGAAATCAGAATACTAAAATATGAGTTGTTTTAACTCATACATGTTTGATTACACACAATCCTTTGCCTATTTTTTTTATCACAAGGTGATTCCTGCACATGGGTATAAGGCAAGTTCTTACTCATTTTAGATTTGAAGAAAGATAATCAGATTAAGATTATAAAAAAGTGGAATATTGATTTCTTTTAGGCA
>NW_006476614.1:0-334 GCF_000325575.1 Pteropus alecto | reverse complement strand
TTTTTTTTGTGGCAAAATATACATAAATTACCGTTTTAACAATTTAAATTTTATAGTTTAGTAGTATTAACTACGTTCATAACATTGCCTAACTATCACCACTATCTACATGCAGGATTTTCAACACCTAAAACAAAATCTCTGCACCCGTTAAGCAATAACTCCCCATTCCTCTCTCCTCCCAGCCTCTGGTAACCACGATTCTACTGTCTGTCTCTATGAATTTGCCTGTTCTAGGCACCTCACCTAAATGGAATCCGAAGCTATCGGTCCTCTCCTGTCCGGCTTATTTCTTTTAGCATAATGTTTTCAAGGTTTATCCACATTGTAGCAT
>NW_006476613.1:0-334 GCF_000325575.1 Pteropus alecto | reverse complement strand
GCAGATGTGTCCGTATTCACTTGAGACAATCGATGGAGGCGGCATCCCATGGGCACGGGTCCTTCTGTGGAGCGCCTGTCAGCAGTGCCAGCGGCAGGGGCCGGCGGGGGACAGGGCTGCCAGAGGGAATCCGAGGGACACAGAGTTCACAGTGTGGGGGACGTGCCCCCTGGAACACCTTCTCCGGGTCAAACCCAGGGCTGCGCCAGCGGTGCCCATCGCCGGGGGAGCGTGCGGCGCTGCGTCTGGGAGAAGCAGAGGGACTTCCCTGCGCCCAGGAAGGCGACGTTCGAGGCGTCAGCATTTGAGATATTGCTATGAACTTTGTAATTTT
>NW_006476612.1:0-334 GCF_000325575.1 Pteropus alecto | reverse complement strand
GAGTATTTTAATTTGATACTCCAAGCAGTCGGAAGCTACTGTAGGCTTCTGAGAAGAAGATTAACATGAGCAAACTAACACTCAAGGAAAGATGCAAGAAATTCTTGCTGCTATGTGTCAGTGTGGTTGAGAGTAGAGAAGACAGCAGAATATGACCTTGGAAGAGAAGTGTTATCCATTTCACACAAAGAAACGTGAGGCTCTTTGATTTTAACCTAAGATGCTATTATAAATACATGATAGAAATAGGAATCAAATTCTCAAATGGCATGTCAGCTCCATCTCTTTTGATCAAAGTAAGTTTTCTGATTCTGAATTTTGATGATTATCTTAT
>NW_006476611.1:0-334 GCF_000325575.1 Pteropus alecto | reverse complement strand
CCAAGGACATGTGCGAGGAGATCCCCTTTTCTCCTTGGCCCGTTTCTAATGTGAGCGCCCTGGGTGGGGCTCAAGAAGACAGAGCAGAGGACAGAGAGCTGAGCAGAGTCCGCACTCACGCCCCGGTGAACACGGTGACCACGGTGACCACGCTGCAATCCCCTCTGAGCCCCCAGTCACCACGCGCTGGTGACAGTGACACCTGCCGGGGCTCCCTGAGAGAGGGGCAGAGCTGGAACAAAGCCAGGCAAACCCCGCCGTCTGCAGCGCACACGCTGCCCCGACTGTTGCTCCCCCCACCCCACCCCCAGCCCGGTCTCTGTTTACCTATGGC
>NW_006476610.1:0-334 GCF_000325575.1 Pteropus alecto | reverse complement strand
AGATTGGTCTGTAATTTTCTTTTTTGTTGTCCTTGCCAGTTTTGGGTATCAGGATAATGTTGGCCTTATAAAAAGAGTTAGGAAATATTGCCTTTTTAAAAATTTTTTTGGAAGAGTTTGAGAAGGGCATTAAATCTTCTTTGAATATTTGGTAGAATTCTCTAGTGAAGCCATCTGGTGCTGGACTTTGACTTTTAGGGAGATTTTTGAGACTTTTTCTATTTCCTTACTTTGATCTCTTTTTTTAAATTTCTTCTTTGACCTAGTCATTGTTTAGAACCATGTAGTTTAGTCTCCAAATATTTGTGGTTTTTCCAGCTTTCTTTTTGCAGTT
>NW_006476609.1:0-334 GCF_000325575.1 Pteropus alecto | reverse complement strand
ACTACCAAAATTTCAGTGGTTCGAGGTATATTGGTGGGCTAGTATTTGGTAGTTCCATGAAAGTGGCCTCTTGCCTACAACCAAACTTAAAGGTTTGTGAGCTACTAAAAAGCCACATTTTTACAAAATAGAAAGTTCATGATCAATTAAATGGACTATCACTTGGAGCCGAAGGTGTCTTAGTCTACACACTGAGGAAGGCCACAGTCTCAGGTCCATGTACAACTCAGGTCAGTTAATCTGGTGTCCCAATGTATTCCTCCAGCTCTTTACTGGACATCTACTAGCTCCAGAAGGGCAGTGGCAAGCTGAAGCTTTACTGAAAAAAAAAAAA
>NW_006476608.1:0-334 GCF_000325575.1 Pteropus alecto | reverse complement strand
GTGACTTTCCTTGCCCTCACGTTCCATTAACATTGAAAGTAATGCCTCTCACCGTCCCCTTTCAGACCCGAACAAACCAAAACACTGCCCTATGTGAAGGTATTGGCCCTAGAAGGGGAAGACATCTCAAACAGTTTTAGAAACAATAAAAGGAAACCTTGGTTCGTTGGTGTATAAAGGAGTGTAGACCTTGGGGCCCGGGAGAGGGCTGAGTGGGGAATGGAGAGGAAAAAGGAAGGCTTGTCTGTGCCTGGAACCACTTGCCTGGGTCTCCCTGCAGGAGGATGACTTCTCTGTCGCTTTTCTACCAACATTTCTACCAATCTGAACATCC
>NW_006476607.1:0-334 GCF_000325575.1 Pteropus alecto | reverse complement strand
TTCTGGTTTTCACTGTCCAGCCACATGTGGCTACTATCATTAGGTTGTAATAAATTAAATTTTACACTTGAGTTCCTCAGTCCCAGTGGCCACGTCCAAGTGTTCAATAGCCATTTGTGGTTGGAGGCCACTGTACCGGACAGCCAGGTATAAAGCACTGCTGGCATGGCAGAAAATTCTTTTGAAAGGGCTGAGCTTGATGAGAGATAATGGCCCTCAAGTCATATGAACTGGAAGTCATCAGCTCCAGAGATGTCCTTAACAGCATGAAAGAAGAAAAAACTGTGTGCTTGTTTCCACAGGGAGCCCCCGGTGACACTGGACCTCCTGGACC
>NW_006476606.1:0-334 GCF_000325575.1 Pteropus alecto | reverse complement strand
CCACTGAAAAAATAATAGTGTCTGTGTAACATAGCCATCTAACGGCCCTTCAATTGAAAGCTCATCTCTGCATGAGAAGTTTGCTTGAGGATGGCAGCTTAGGTTAATGGACAATATTGTTAGCTAATTGAACTTTGATTTCATCTGTGATCAGGTAACCCAATTGAATGCAATAGAAGCTGCTGCCAAACATTAACTGTGATGATATTTGGAGGTTGATTCTGCTTGACGAGCTACTTTAAAGGGGTATAAACTGCAAGTAACATTTTGCTGTATTATAACAAAAATACTGAGTCATGGTTAGCATAACTCTGAGTGGCTTCATGTGGGACAC
>NW_006476605.1:0-334 GCF_000325575.1 Pteropus alecto | reverse complement strand
GGAAGGAAGAGCAGTTCTTATGAGAAAAGTAGAGATGACCTTGATGCCAATGTGAGTGGACTTTGTGCTGTAGCTGCCACAAAACAGCATTTGATCTGAGGCCATATTACTAAAGATACTGTCTCTAAAATAAAGAGGTGCTGTACACTGGTCATTCATTCAACTGATAATGGTTGTTGCCAGATATGTGACACAATTTTTGCATCTGGGGAATATCAGCGAAGTAAAATGTAAACAGTTGCTCATCTTGTGGAGCATATGTTCAGGTGGGAAGAGATAGACCATGTACTATAAGCACAGTAAATAAGGAAGGTGTTTATGTTAGAAGAGGATC
>NW_006476604.1:0-335 GCF_000325575.1 Pteropus alecto | reverse complement strand
AAGTATTTTTAAAAGAAAGGGTTTATTAGACCATTGCTAACCAAAAAAGACTGGTTCTGGGTTATGGAATCCAAACCACCAGCAGCATAGCTAGGTAGAAAAGACAAGTCTGTCTTCTCCAAATTTGGCAAACATTTTTATACATCAGGTAAAGGGGAGAAAGATATACACCTTCCTGAAAGAATTTACATCAGCTATAGACAAAGAGGATGGGAGAACAGTGAAGAGGGCTCATTCTGGGGTAGGCATGGCACTGTCCACAGTCCGTAAAGCGTGTACGTAAACAAGGAGTGGAGGCTTTTGGGGTTTGGGGTCAGACAGTACCTGGCTGTTCT
>NW_006476603.1:0-334 GCF_000325575.1 Pteropus alecto | reverse complement strand
TAACCCAGAGGAACATTTTTGCATTTCTGCACCATGCCAAAAAACAAAATTGTAGCACTGGCCTTTCTATTTACTGCACTTAAGCAGCACCAAATGCCACTTTTCTGTTTTAGCTATTTTCTATTCAGAAGTTTATTTCAAGTCAAAGCATTTAAATGATTCTTTCTTGTCAATTCCTTTTGTTTTTTAAGTATTTGGGGTGTTGCTTTGGCTATTTGGTAGAAGCGTTCACAAGTTCTGCTTCAATGTAAAGCTTCCACTTAATAGGTTCACTTCGTCTATGAGTTCGGAACGGGAACAGTCTCTTCGTTTTCCTGTACCAACAGAAAGAGGG
>NW_006476602.1:0-334 GCF_000325575.1 Pteropus alecto | reverse complement strand
CACAGGGCTGGTGCCCTGGAGACCCGCACACGCGGGCGGATCCAGCATCACGCGCCGATGGAGGCCCCGGAGGAGGCGCGGGGGCCGCAGGGGGGGACTCGAGCCGAGGAGCGAGGTCTCGGAGGAACCGAGCCTGCGACACGCGGCTCCGCTGCTCACTCACCAGAGCGCTGGGCGGACACTGTCGGCACAGCCAGGAGGCGCCGCGTCCTCCGCTGTCATGGCTCACAGCGCAGCCTCCGCATGGAGCTGCCGGGCGCGGTCTGGAGACCCGGGGTCCGCAGCGCGTCCTCCACAGCTCTGTCGCCCTCCTCTCCCTGCCCAGGGCGACTCC
>NW_006476601.1:0-334 GCF_000325575.1 Pteropus alecto | reverse complement strand
AATTTCCTCCGTCGGGTGTCGCTTCCTGCAACACTTGAAACCACACATAATCAAGATAAGAAAAGTTTTGGGAGTAGGTGAACTTGAGATAAATGTTGTTTGATGGAGAGAAGGAAATCTGCCCAGCATAAAAGTAGGCATTAAAACTGCTGGCATTAAATTCCTGTTGAATGAAACTGTATTAAGTTTCTTTCACTAATGCTAAGAAATGGAGAAGATATAGTTTTACACAAAAGACACAGGGAGAAGCTTGCCGACTGTATTAATGGTTAGACAATGCTATAAGACACATGTCACTGGATTTTTTGGGCCAAAGCTGGTCTACAGCTACCAA
>NW_006476600.1:0-334 GCF_000325575.1 Pteropus alecto | reverse complement strand
GCCTGCAGAAATTCTGAAGCCGAAAAAGCCTGTCGGTGGGGTGTGTCCTAGCCCTCTGGCACCTGGCAACCGAGCTGTGGAGCTCGGGTGGCAGTTTGAGAGCACAGAGATTTCGTGCCATGGCCGATGTAAAAATTTGTCCCGATCCAAGATCCTGATCCACAAAGCTACCTGTTTCAAATGCCAGAATTACATCACGGAATGTGTGAAGCCCCCACAGAGGGTGCCTCCGTTCAGCCGACGCATGTCCCAAACCGTAAAACCTTTCCTTTCCCCTCGTGTCCTGAGAAGAACTTTGATTAAGAAGGACTTGAGGAACACTGCAAGTTATCCC
>NW_006476599.1:0-334 GCF_000325575.1 Pteropus alecto | reverse complement strand
GTATAGAGGGAATGTACCTCAACATAATAAAAGCTATGTATGACAAGCCCACAGGTAACATCCTACATAGTAGTGAAAAGCTTTTCCTCTAAAATCAGAAACAAGGAAAGGGTGCCCACTCTCACCACTTTTATTCAGCATAGTATTACAACTCCTAACCAGAATAATCAGGCAAGAAAAAGGAATAAAAGGTATCTAAATAAGAAAAGAAGAAGTAAAATTATCACTATTTTCAGGCGACGTTATATATAGAAAACCCTAAAGACACTACCAAAAATTGTTGTTAGAACTAATCAATAAATTCAGTAAAGTTGCAGGATACAAATCAATATAC
>NW_006476598.1:0-334 GCF_000325575.1 Pteropus alecto | reverse complement strand
TGCTGGCAATTCCTAGCCTTTGATCTATAGGTTCCTGTGGTTTTAGCCACAGGGAAAGACTGATTTTATTTTGCGTAGGGCAGCCACTTAAGGATTCCGCTTTCCCTTCACGGTGTGGGGAGATGGTTTGTTAGTAGTCCCAGCAGAAATCTTCCTTCTTTCTGCACGTTTCTCGTGGTCTGGCCATCAGCATTCTACGTCTCTGAACACAGCTCAATTTAACATTTATTTCTCTTGTCTCCTCCCTGCGTTAACCTGAACGGGACAATGAATGATGTCACTGTGAATGACAGCTTTTCCCTTTCTTCCTTTCCTTCTAGAGGTAATGCCCCCC
>NW_006476597.1:0-334 GCF_000325575.1 Pteropus alecto | reverse complement strand
CCCTGGTGCCAAAAAGGTTGGGGACCGCTACTTTAATGAACCCCACGCGGAGAAGCCAGCAGGCAATCACAGCAGAGGCACTTAGCGAAAACCCAGGACCGTGAGCAGGCAGAGAACACAGCAATCCAGAACGCTAGATCTGCATACGTTCAGCCCTGAGCCAATACATGGATCCTAAAGTAAAGGCCTAGGACTTTGCAGCTTTGAGCTCACCTCACCAGAGGTGAAGGTAAGGAGGTCCCTGAGTGTAACCCCAGGTCCAGTACTAGAAACCAGCCACCACACACGAGCTCCAGGAAGAAAATCCAGCCCACAGGAACCAGGCAACAGGACT
>NW_006476596.1:0-334 GCF_000325575.1 Pteropus alecto | reverse complement strand
TTAGAGTAGCTAGTAAAAGACCTGAGGAGGTGGCAGGCCAAGACCTAAGGGAAGATGAGTTAGCCACACAAAATCAGGGGAAGAATATCTTTGGTGGGGGAGTGGCAGATGTAATGGTCCCGAGGCTCTAAATACTATGGCATATTTGAGAAAATGAAAGAATACAGTGAGGATGTTGTTTAGTAGCAAAGAAGATTGCTGTAAGGTGGTACACAAGGCCCAGATCATGCAGAGTCTAGGATTCAGACTATGGTAAGAACCCTGGACCATATTCTTGACATAATAGGGAGCCATTAAAGATACTTAAAAAAATTTTTTTGATCATTTCTAAGCA
>NW_006476595.1:0-334 GCF_000325575.1 Pteropus alecto | reverse complement strand
TCTCTCGCACAGTAATACACGGCCGTGTCCTCGATGGTCGCAGAGTTCAGCTGCAGGGAGAATTGGTTCTTGGAGGTGTCTCTGGAGATGGAGGTGCGACTCTTCAGGGACGGGCTGTAGTATGTGTTCCCATTGTAACAAATTCTCCCCATCCACTCCAGCCCCTTTCCAGGGGGCTGGCGGATCCAGTGCCAGCAGTAACCGCTGCTTGTGAGGGAGACTTTATAGTCAGCGCAGGTGAGCGAGAGGGTCTGCGAGGGCTTCAGCTGTTGCAAGCCCCACTGCTTTAGCTCCTCCTCAGACAGGACACCTGGGGACAAGGAGCATCAGTCCT
>NW_006476594.1:0-334 GCF_000325575.1 Pteropus alecto | reverse complement strand
CCGAGCCTCTGGGATTTCACTGGTAATCCTCCTTCTTCCCGCTCATGTGTCTCTGCGGGAAGAGTCAGTAACAAGCACGTGGGCAGGGAATGTCGGTGGCTGATATTCACCCACAGGCATGGCCACGGGGAGAGGCCGGGAGAGACCAGGAGGCAGAAAAAGGCATCGACCCATGAGAAGGGAAGGGAGCTGACCACCAAACAAGTCACCCAGAAGAGGAAAGAGATAGAGAGAAACTCGAACATTTTCCCACATGCACACTAGAAACATAGCTCTGAAGTATGCCCAGACTTTTTTTTATTATTTCTCTAAAAAAAAACACAAGGAAACAGAG
>NW_006476593.1:0-334 GCF_000325575.1 Pteropus alecto | reverse complement strand
ATATGCAAAGGTATATTTCTGGACTTTCTATTCTATTCCATTTGTCTATATGTCTGTAGATTGCTTTGAGTAGTATTGATATCTTAACAATATTAAGTCTTCTAATCCATGAATGCAGTGTGGGGAGAGAGCCCCTTTCCTTATACCATTGCCAATGATATACACTCTTGTCAGTTTTTGAAAATCTTTTTCCTACCTGATAGGTGACAACTTATACTTCTTTTTCATTTGCATTTTTTTGATCAGTATACTTAGTTCTTAGTGGGCATTCATATTTCATTTGTGAGTTATCTCATCATGATCTTTGCCTAGTTCTCTATTGGAATATTTATCT
>NW_006476592.1:0-334 GCF_000325575.1 Pteropus alecto | reverse complement strand
TAGTCTTCAAAAGGTAGCGGGAAAGAGGACAGAATGGAATAGATTTGATTGCATGGTGTGTGCTAGGGGTCTTAGTTCATGAAACGTTTGCCCCCCACACACATGCACGTGCACACACGTGTGAGTGAGCGCTACACGAAATGTCTTAGTGTGGCTCTGCGCCAAGACGGTGGACAGCAGCTGCCCTACTGGGTGGGTGGGTAGGGCAGGGGCTTGGGCGATGTGGCCTTCGTGAATAGAGTTGCAGAGGGGACGTACGGGAGAGTCAGGTGCGTGTGAGATGTGCGGGGTCAGTGAGGTGAGACAGCCAGGCCATGGAGCCCGGGGACAGTGC
>NW_006476591.1:0-334 GCF_000325575.1 Pteropus alecto | reverse complement strand
CCTTGTGTTTTGATTGCTCATTTTAAGTCACCATCATTATTATGAAGGTGATTTACATGTATCGACTGGTTGTGATGTTTAGCTTTACTCAGACATGGACAGCTAATTTTTTCATCAGAATTTCACAGGCAATTGTAACTGCTGACCTTACAAGATGCTGAGTGTGACTTTCCACACCCCATACCAACCATAGTCATAGTGACTCACTAACACACTCTGTTCTAATTTCAATTCTATTCAATATATTACTTTCAGTAAGACTCAGTCCCCCAATTATTAGTTAATGTATTTGTCTGACTCACTGATGAACAGGCAGTTAGGAATCTGTCTATTA
>NW_006476590.1:0-334 GCF_000325575.1 Pteropus alecto | reverse complement strand
GACACCTGGTTGGCATCCAGAGAGTTGGAGAACTGGCCGGTGTGGGAAAAACACCCTCAACTGATGTCAGAAATCTTGTGAGTGGAAATAAATTGAATGATGAAAATAATCAAACACCCCAGATTCACTGAAGTCATCAGGACACATGGATCCTGCCATTTAAACTTTATCTATGATCTGAATTTGGGTTCTCGCAAAACTAAAGAGACCGTGGTCTTTGATGCCCGCGACCTGTACTGTTCCTCCTCACGAGGTTACTTGGGAAAATTCACGTTGCCCTCACCAATTTTCACCACATGAACTGCTCTAAAAGATGTCTCTCTTGGCCTGGTTC
>NW_006476589.1:0-334 GCF_000325575.1 Pteropus alecto | reverse complement strand
TTTTTTTTTTTTTACAAGGCTATATGAGATGTGAAGGGGGAAGATCTTGTGGTAGGTTAGTTATTTCTTCTTATACGGGGAGGGCGAGATCTCAGAAAGCTGGAGACATTGGCTGCCTTATTAGACTGTCTAGCAAACAAAACCCTTGGAAGGCTGTCCCCATGGCGTCGCCAGGAGATGGGCCCTAGAGATAAAGCACGCTTCTTCTGGAAATCATCTCAGATTGCTCCCTTTTCCTCACAGTGAATTATGCTGTATTATCAGCAGACTTTTGTGTCAAAGCAGGAGGATTAGGAAAATCATTTAAGTATGATTCACGGGTGGAGGCGGCGGG
>NW_006476588.1:0-334 GCF_000325575.1 Pteropus alecto | reverse complement strand
CTAGTTGTTGCTTTGCTGGAAGGACGATGAGGACATGGATTCGCCCCGAACCCTGGCGCCTGCTCCGAGGTCCCGCGGCCCGGTGCCTTCTCTGTATCAGCCAACAGTTGGGCCCAGTGCCACGAAGCTGGGGCCGCGTTCACCAGGCGGGCCTCACACTGTGAAAACACCGGGCGTGGCACGTAGGAATGCGCCGGCTCCCCCATTTTCTGGAATTTGAAAGCGTGTGCACGTGTACTTTAAAGTCAGACACCGTGAAGGGCTTGTCTGGTTGCAGTCACGTGGCTTCTCCCCGCACGTGCCCACCCTCCCGGGGGGCGGTCCCCAAGCAGGG
>NW_006476587.1:0-333 GCF_000325575.1 Pteropus alecto | reverse complement strand
TGGAGAATTGTTTTGTGGTATGGAAAAGAAACCACACATCCGAATTGGTGTCAGAATCATAGAACTTAAGTAGAGATTGAGTTTCACAATTACTTCCTCCCCTTCTGCAGCCTCCGCCACCATTCCTGTTCATAAGCGTGTGTTGATATGCTTGCGAATTTTGTTTAGAAGAAATGAAGAAGCGATGGGAGATGAGGAGCCACAGAAGTAAAGGCAAGGGTGGACTTCCCGAAGATAAAATATGACTTCTCTCAGAGAAAGGAATGCAGAGAAAGGCAAGAGAGATAATATTGCTTTGAGGATCAAAGAACAAAAATCTTCCCAGAGCAAGAA
>NW_006476586.1:0-334 GCF_000325575.1 Pteropus alecto | reverse complement strand
GTAGAATAGCTGCTGCATCACGAGATTCTGCCTTAAAACATACTGAGTGAGCTGCTAGACTTGGCTTCTGTTTCCCGTCCTACCACTGACTTACTCTGCCTTTCTCCAAACTCCTTAAATCTTCCGACCTGTTAGTAAGTCAAGTTAATCACACGTGCTATCGATATTTGCTTGTGAAATATCTTGATGTTTATTAGCTAAAGTAGTCTCAAATATTTGTGAAAACTCACCTTTCCTCCTGAAGATAGGTCAACTTTCATGGGCAAGCTCAAACAACATAAATGAATAAAACCAACTAAACAAACAAAACAGGTGACCAGAGCATCCTTTGTAA
>NW_006476585.1:0-334 GCF_000325575.1 Pteropus alecto | reverse complement strand
GCCCAATGACAGGTGGGCCCTGCCACATCACAGTGGACGTTGCAAGGAGCAAGGACAGCATCCGGTCGGATGCTACTCCCCATGGTAATCCGGAACTCGGATCCCCTTTATGGAAAGGAAGGAGAGAGAGGCGAGATCACGAAGCGTGTATGATGATCCGAGGAAATCTGAAACTGGAAGTGACAGTGGCCACTATCTTGAAGCGGCGCGTGTTGACCATCGGGCAGAGGAGGGCTCAGGAGCTAAGTTCAAGAACAGTGGTGGTTCTTGGACTTGAGGGTAGGTTAGAAGAATCCCCGGGATGGCTTGTTAAAACGCAGCCCGCCACCAGAGC
>NW_006476584.1:0-334 GCF_000325575.1 Pteropus alecto | reverse complement strand
AGATTCGTCGAGGTCCTTCCATGGGCGAGGGCCGCAGGCACACAAGGCACGTCAGTGAGCAAAACGAACAACCACCGCTTCTCCCCCGGTGCTTCCAGTCAGCGTTACACCCGTAAGATGGAAAACAGACCAACTCTAGTTTGCTTCTGAGGGCAACTTATTAAATCCTAACTGATTTATATCCTGGTGTCGTCTTCAAGAGTTCTCTTCCCATGCATTTTATGATCCTGGAAAATGCCGGCCACACACCCTTATGCAAAGGTGTAACTGGGTGAATGATCATTAAAGGGATGTTTGAAATAACGACAGGAAGTAAAAAAATCGAAACACCTGC
>NW_006476583.1:0-334 GCF_000325575.1 Pteropus alecto | reverse complement strand
CCACAACCCGCCAGCGGGAAGTTAAGGCCTCTTAAGCCGGAATACCTCGTCGCTGGGCGGCAGGTAGGCAATTTTCCGTACCAACAAGCCTACCGGAAGCTGGTAGACAGGAGTGGCGGTGGGACCTCAGTGAGGTCTCCTGAGCATTTCCTGTCGTATCCTGACCTCCGCTACACATTCACCAGCTCTTCAAAGCCCTGCGGTCTCTGCTTCCGCCGGAAGTCCAAATCACCGCGGCGGGAGGCTGCGCCTGCGCACTCCAACCAGGCCCGAACTCCCAGGGGTCTGCGCGGCGCCGAGCCGTGCCTCTGCGTTGCATGCTGGGAGTAACCTG
>NW_006476582.1:0-334 GCF_000325575.1 Pteropus alecto | reverse complement strand
TTTTTTTTTTTTAAGAATACTTTCATCATTCTTTATTTTTCATCATTCAACGGATATTTATTTTCTGCTTTGTTCAGGCATTGAACAAATGATGCTGTAGAACAGACATGATTTCTGCTCTCGTGGAGCAGACGTGGGAGAGCCAGCATGTAAGCGAGTCAATAAGGAACGAACAGAACATCAGGAACTTCGGGCTGTGAGGGTCACGAAGAGGGTGCTGTGACAGAGGGACAGAGGCGCTTGAGAGCAGGTCGTCGGGGAAGGCCTGGGTGGCCCGGGTGGCACTTGTGCTGAGGTGTGAAGGCTGAGCTGGAGGGAAGACACCCCAGGAAGA
>NW_006476581.1:0-334 GCF_000325575.1 Pteropus alecto | reverse complement strand
TGACACATAAGAAATACACATATAAAATCTGTTTTGTGGACCTTAAGTCATAAAGGGGGCAGAGGTTAGCTGTGTGTCCTTACTGTCTTTGGTATGTGTATTTAGTGTCTTTTTTGGGGGGCGGGGGGAGGTTACTACTATAGTATTTCCACAAGAGTTGCTTGTGATTTCCTTTCTAAGACAGAGGTTTCTAGGGTGGGATAGGAGAAAATGGAGTCTGCCCATGAAAAAGAAGGGATGAGAAAGTCTCCAGCCTTCCTCGAGTGATTGTCTCAGATTTTTCTTCGGCAGCTTCTGTGGAAGACGAGTGACTCACGGGTTCTCCTCCCTGTCT
>NW_006476580.1:0-333 GCF_000325575.1 Pteropus alecto | reverse complement strand
GGCAGCCCTCTCGGGGCTCACAGCACAGCACGCGGACCTCGTAGTTGAGGCACATCCCGAACCGGCCCACCTGGTCCCGGTTCCGGCACACCAGGCCCACGTCGGGGTTGCACTGCACCACCTGGCCCAGCCTGGCGATGCTGACCTCGGGGTGGTTCTCGGCCCGGCACTCCAGCTGAGCGATGTGTTCGGGCCGGCGGCAGACCCTCTCGCCACTCCTGACGATGTTGCTGTAGGTTTCCGTGTCTCCTCCGTGGGGCCCGGGGGACGGGAAGTCCGAGTCGAACCACTTGGTCCACGTGCACTGTGGCCGGCAGGCGGTGGGCCCGGGCG
>NW_006476579.1:0-334 GCF_000325575.1 Pteropus alecto | reverse complement strand
CCTGTCTCGTCTTCGCGATGAGCCCACGTGGCCAGCATCCTCCTGTTCCTTACCTGCCAAAGGACACCGAGTCGAGTGGCTTAATTAACCTAAGTTTGAGATCCGCAGGAAGCAGCAGGGTCCAGGAACCAAAGGATATGCTACGTCGTAGCTGTGCGATGCCGGGCGCCTTACGGATAGGAATGTCGTGAGCGGATCAGACCCAACCTGACCGGAGTGAGGAAGCGCCCTTCCTTCACGTGTTCGCTCACTCGTTCCCACCTCGTTCCCCAGACAGGTGGCAGCCCCACCTCATCCAGCTTTTCCTGTCTTCCCATCTAGCCCCCGGTGCCCC
>NW_006476578.1:0-334 GCF_000325575.1 Pteropus alecto | reverse complement strand
ATGGGGGTGTGGGGGGGATATGCAGGTTTGGCGGGGCACTGGGGTTCTCTCATGGAAACGGATCAGTTGCAGGCTTTGGAGGGAGACAGGACGTCTCATCCACGGGCAGGCAGTGGGAGCGTGGGACGTCCCAGTGTAGGAGGCGTCCCTGGACTGTGAATGACGGCCGGGGCAGGGCAGACCTTGAACGTGCGGGATGGACGCGTGGGGTTTTCTGCAGGGAGGGCGGGGGACAGCCGCAGCACCGAGCTGGGCTGGCCGGGAAAATGCTGACCATCCCGTGGGGGAGCCGAGCGTCCCGTGGGACGGCCTGCCGGGACGGGTCAGCTCGGGG
>NW_006476577.1:0-334 GCF_000325575.1 Pteropus alecto | reverse complement strand
CTGCACTTCACCAGCTCGTACAGTGCCTGCGGGAGCGAGAGCCTCTTCCCACCTGCTCACCCCTGGGCACCAGCCGTGTTCCCACCACCATCGGGCGGGGACATAGGGCGTTCACACCACCACTGGGTGGGGACACTGGGGGCATTCATACGGCCATCAGGCGGAGACAACGTGCATTCGTACCACCAGGTGGGGACATTGGGTGTTCACACCACCATCAGGCGGGCAGGGACATCAGGGATGTTCACACCACCATCAGGCAGGAACGGTGGGGGCGTTCGTCCGCCCAGCACCCTGCCTACCTGCTCACTGTCCTTCACCGTCTCCCCCGCCG
>NW_006476576.1:0-333 GCF_000325575.1 Pteropus alecto | reverse complement strand
CCTTCCCTCAAACTTCCACACCTGTCTTCAATACTGTTGTGCCATGCCCACGCGGCTCAGACTTTGTCGGAAGACCCTCTCCGACACTGACGCAGGGGAGGGGCTTATGGCCCTGGAGGGGGCGAGCACCAGGGATACTGTAGTGGGTTAAATAGCATCCCCTCAAAATTCAGCTCCACTCAGACTTCATTTGGAAATAGGTTCTTTGCAGATATAATTAGTTAAGATGAGGTCCTACTGGATTAGGATGGCCCTAAATCCAATGACCGATGTCCTTCTAAGAGAGTCCTGTGAAGACACACAGGGAGAAGGGCACGTGATGACGGGGCAGAG
>NW_006476575.1:0-333 GCF_000325575.1 Pteropus alecto | reverse complement strand
CTCTCTTGTCTGCGTTGTTTCCTTTTCTACTCAGCCCCTGCCTCACTTGTCACATTCCTCAGCTGTGTGGTATTTGACAGTCCTATCTCTTCTACTAAACTAAGGGCCTCCTGTTCTTAGAGTCTAGGTCTTTCCCATCATCAGATAAATCAGACCTCAAGACAGCTTTGCACAGGTTGGTTGGGTGACTGTGTGAATAACAGCTCTATTCCTCTGTGTGCATCCAGAAATCGAAGTCTGATACAGCTGCTGCAGCTGTGCGTCAGTTAAATCCACACATCCGTGTGATGAGTCGTCAGGACCGTGTGAGCGCTGACACAGAGCATATCTATG
>NW_006476574.1:0-333 GCF_000325575.1 Pteropus alecto | reverse complement strand
AAAAAAAAAATGAGTCATTTTTCTCAATTGTAGATTTTTTATTTTGGTAATTATGTGGGAGGTGGAGAAGATGCATGAGTAGTTTGGATTGCTGGGAAAGTAGATGAGAGAAGCAAGTATTCAACATTGGAGAGTTTGGTTTAGTGGGATATAGTGGAACTTTGTAACACCCCCAGACTTGGAGCTATTTCTAGAAGAGAATTCATTTTCCATAACACTGATCTAGCCATACATTCCTTTCCTTCCACTTTCCACAGACTTTTCCATAGGCTGTTTTCTCAACAGAACCCTGTAAAGAGTGGAAAACCATTTCCACATCAAGGCTCTGGAATT
>NW_006476573.1:0-333 GCF_000325575.1 Pteropus alecto | reverse complement strand
AGGTATAATCTCTACTTTTTAAGAATTTACAGTCTAGAGAGATAGATATGAAATTACCATCATATGTTGTCTGTAAAGGAAAAAGCAGTTTTTTTGTTCTTGGTTTAAATCATGTTTGGTGTTTTGTGGACTAGAGAAATAAATAAAAGAACAAGAACCTCAATGTTAAAAAAATATGATTAAGTCAAAAACTATATGTTCATTGTTTTGCTTTTTTCTTTTTAATTCATTTAATTATGTAAACATAATTTTGTGATTTTGTGATAACGATAATGATATAGTTAGTATTTCTTGTCAATGACTTTATTAATTTATTTTATTTTTATTTAAGTG
>NW_006476572.1:0-333 GCF_000325575.1 Pteropus alecto | reverse complement strand
TGATATTTTCTAACAATTATGATTTAATTTTACATAATGCAAGCTGTTTCTCTCTCTCTCTCTTTTTTTTTTTTTTTAAGGCAATAAATTAGAATGGAAATGGCACTAGAAAAAATCTGAATCTGGCTTGCATTTGTTTGGCCAAATGGGTAAATAATTATGAACCTTGGTTTTCTTTTTATGGATAATTTTACTGGGTAATTCATTCAGCCAATATTTATTACATCTCTCTACTCTGGACACTGTAGCTGACACCAGAAATACATACCAAATAGATAGATGAGCTCCTCACAATTCAGAGGACCATTGAAGAAAGCAGAGAATTACAAGACA
>NW_006476571.1:0-333 GCF_000325575.1 Pteropus alecto | reverse complement strand
AGTAAAGACAGACCCCAAGTGCAAGAGAAGTTTCTGGCTGTGAACTTTCAAGAGCTCCCTTCAAGCCACTCCTTCCTTGAGTCATGTTTGCTATGTACGTTAGATGGTTCCGTATGTAGCATACAGTAAGTTCCTATTATTTGCAACCCGTTGTTCTCAAAAACTGCTTGGTAAACTATAAACAGGGCTTTAAAAATTCACTTATTTTCCTGCCTGAGGAGTGGATACTCCTCCTCCACCTGCAACGAACAGCGCACATACATCATAACTACCTACCAATGAGGATGGACTTTCCCTGTTTCTAAAGCAACATATCAAAGTGGTAAGAATGCT
>NW_006476570.1:0-333 GCF_000325575.1 Pteropus alecto | reverse complement strand
TCCTTCTGGAATGTTTTATCCTCAGGACCTAGACCCAGACCGTCCTGGGCAGAGCTTTAACTGAGCACCCAGACCTCTGCTCCCTCTAGTTAAGGTCACTCCCCTGGGCCCATCTATCCCCTGGGCACACCCTGCCTTCTGTTATCTAAGGTGTGCCTTATCTTCCTGGCCAGATGAAGACTGCCAGGGAGAAGGGACCATCCCATCTTCATCATCTTTGTATCCCCAGTGGCACCTAGCACAGTTGCCAAGTTCCTAAGGTGGAACCCAACTTCTGTCATCCTAAAAGTCTCCCGCACTGGCCCCTCCCAGGGGATGGTGTGCACAGCAAGG
>NW_006476569.1:0-333 GCF_000325575.1 Pteropus alecto | reverse complement strand
GTATTTTAATTATATAAATTTAAATATTATACTTGAATGAAAAGCAGTAATTTGATCTAAAGCAGTAATATTATACTTGAATGTAATATTAAAAGCAGTAATATTATACTTGAATGTAAAGCAGAATTTGATCTAAATGAAAAGTCAGGCTTTATGAAGTTTTATGTAAACTTACCATCTGCAGCTTCATGTGTTAAATCATCATCTCTGGGCATAGTATTTATAAAACACTACTAATTTTTAAGTAGATACTGATGCTTTTTCATAATATTTTTATCTTCTAGTTTTTAAATGTCTAAATAGTGATATCACCTTGTCTCCTATGGTGTTGGA
>NW_006476568.1:0-333 GCF_000325575.1 Pteropus alecto | reverse complement strand
AAAAGCAGCTCTGCAAAAAATAAACAATTTCGTCTCAAGGCTTACTACTTTGAAATTTATTTATAGTTTTTACTGCTATCGATGTTGTTAGGTTGCCAATGACGCTGTGACACCTTAGGACTCATGTCATGGACGGACAACCGATTCATTTCTAACAGGCTGTGATCCTAAAATCTCCAGTCGGTGTCTCTGGGATAAAATCAGAGTGTTTGCGGGACTGTGCTCATTTCTGAGGCCCTTGGAGACAAACGGAGTTCTTGCCTTTGGAAGCTGGTGGACGCTCCGCTCTTGCCTTGGCTCAAGGACCTCGATCGCATCACCTTTGCTCTCCCC
>NW_006476567.1:0-333 GCF_000325575.1 Pteropus alecto | reverse complement strand
TGCGCTGGTGACTCCCAGGAAGAGCACAGCGGCCCACACGGCGTCTCCTGCCGGGGCCACACGTCACCTGGGAAGCCTGGCTGAAGGTCCTGGTGCCCCCAGCGCTGACCACGGCAGGCGCTCAGGCCACGCCTCCTGAGCCGATTTGGACGAAGACGCTTTACCCTCAACAGCGTGCCGGGCAGTGTAATGTTCATAGGAAACCTCCAGTTTTAATTTCATTTTGGTACGTAACAGCCGACCTGGTATTTCACATGGGTCACGTAAACAGCCCGTGGATGGTGCTGACCGGAAGTGCACGAGACTGCACTGGCCGTCAGGGCCTGCCCTCAA
>NW_006476566.1:0-333 GCF_000325575.1 Pteropus alecto | reverse complement strand
ACCAAATATGGATGTTTAAAATGATGAAATTATTAAAACATATCAATGAAGTTCATTTAGGAATGAAATATTGTTTTTCAGTCTCTAATTTATAAGGCTAATAAAATTGACATAATATATACAGTTGACTCTTAAACAATGCAGGGGTTAGGGGGGTCATTGCCCCATAGACGAAAATCTTTTTATAATTTGACTCCACCGAAACTTAACAACTAGTAGTCTGCTGTTGACCAGAAGCCTTACCAATAACATAAATGATTAATTAACACATATTTTGTATGTTATATGTGTTATGTATTGTATTCTTACAATAAAGTATGCTAGAGAAAAGAA
>NW_006476565.1:0-333 GCF_000325575.1 Pteropus alecto | reverse complement strand
ATTAGTTATCTATTGCTGCATAACAAATTACCACATACTTAGCAGCTTATAGGAACTTGCATTTATTATTTCACCATTCCCGTGGGTCAAAAGTCTAGACATAGCTTAGCTCAGTCATCTGCTCATAGCCTTACAAGGTTGCAATCGAAGTGTTGACTAGGGCTGTGGTCTCATCTGAGGCTTGACTGGAGAAAGATCTGCTTCCAAGCTCATAGGGTTGTTGGCAGCGGCCCTTTACCAGTGGTTGTAGAACTGAGGACCTCAGTTTCTTATTGCCTATTGGCCAGAAACTACCCTCAATTCCTTGACACATGGCCTTCCCAACACAATCAC
>NW_006476564.1:0-333 GCF_000325575.1 Pteropus alecto | reverse complement strand
ATCCACAGCCATAGCCACAGGAGTTGCCGTAGTAGCTGCCACACATGGTGTCAAGAGAAGAGAACTCAGGTGGATTGCAAGAGGATGTTCTGAAGTGTCTGTGTCTTCTCCTTGCCTTGGACCTTTATATACTGTCAGTAATTGGCAGAACATACCATTCCTCCCCTGACTTAGCCAACAAATATTTAAACGACTACATATTATGTGCCAGTCACTGTTGACAATCAATAATGCTTTGCTTAAAATGAGCTCATTATATGGGCACTCTGCTTTTATTTAAAGAGCATCATTTGAATTTACTCTGCCAAAGAATTTTCTCAATAGACTCATGTG
>NW_006476563.1:0-333 GCF_000325575.1 Pteropus alecto | reverse complement strand
GAGGTGTCATTCATTCTTTCCAGGTTGAAGAACAGGCCAAATTTGGCTGTTCAAAAAAGAAGCACTGGGGTTAATCACCTCGTCACTGAATAATTTTTGGATAATATTTTTCAATCTTTCAACTGGTTGCTTCATCCCCTGGCTTAAGATGGTGTGAATGAATCCCTTGGCTGTGCCACAGTGAGGCCATGGGTATTGCCCCCTGTAACCCCAAGGGTCAGGGTCTTTGCTGCAATAGAGCAGGGGCCGTAGCAGCAGCAGGGTACTAAAGGGTCCTGGGGAGCCCTCTGGTGTTAGAACTGTGGATGAACCTGCCACCTGCTGGCTGCCTGT
>NW_006476562.1:0-333 GCF_000325575.1 Pteropus alecto | reverse complement strand
AGTAAATCTTGAATTGTGTGTTCCAAATTTTGTCTTCTCCTCTAACATCTGAGTTTTAATAGTCCTGTGAGCATATCATAAACCACAATTCCATTTGTATTTTCTTCCTCTATATGTTTGTAATAAAATTTGTCAGCTGTTCTATATGCTTTGAGCACTTTACTTATTCAAATACTATTTTATTTTTCTGTTACAGTTAACATAGGTTATTATATTAGTTTTGGGTGTGCAACACAGGGATTAAACATTTATAAAACTTAAGAAGTGATCCCTCAGATAAATCTAATACCCGTCTGACACCATACAGTGTTATTACAATATTATTGACTATAT
>NW_006476561.1:0-333 GCF_000325575.1 Pteropus alecto | reverse complement strand
TTGAGTCTTGCAAGACTGCCCCCTCCCCCTTGTCATTTCAGATGCCAATGGCAAACCCAGATTATTACTTGTACTTCTGACTGGCTATAAATCAGACATTCCTACAACCCCTTCCTCAGGTTTGATTAATTTTCTGGAGCTGCTCATAGAACTAAGAACACTTTACTTACTAAAGTGTTTACTTATTAAAGGATAACTACAGAAGAGCCAAATGGAAGGAGATGTATAGGACAAGGCATGGGGAATGGGCACAGAGCTTCAATGCCCTCTCCAAGTGCACCACTTTCTCCAAATCTCCACGTGTTCATCAATGTAGAAGCTGTTCAAAACCAG
>NW_006476560.1:0-333 GCF_000325575.1 Pteropus alecto | reverse complement strand
TTGGTCTGAAATCTGCATCTGAAATTCATATACCTCCGGCATCTTATTATTTTATTCGTGTTGGCATGATATATTTTTCTCCTTATCTTTATCTTTCATCTATCTCTGTCTTTATATTTAAAGTGCCTTATAGACAACAACATCGAACTGTTTTTTTGAAATCTGATATTACTTACCTCTCAGTTGTATTGAGACCCTTGATGATTAAAGTGGTGATTGATATACTTGGATTAATATCTATCACATCTTTTAATGTCATATGTATATTGCATTTTGGGTTCCCCATCCAAAGTGAAATTTCCTTCCGTCACCATATATTTGACCCCCTCTACC
>NW_006476559.1:0-333 GCF_000325575.1 Pteropus alecto | reverse complement strand
TATGCAAAGTGACAGATTCTAGCTGCTATTTATTTGTTTGATTCTTTATTCATTTAAATAGGCTTTATTTCTAACTCTGTTCACAAATGGTCTTTGGTAATCTGATAATCCATTTAACAAATCAGCCAGTTGAAATGCATTATGTCTATAGCTCGTGTTTTTAAAATTTAACAAATAATATTACATGGCTTCTCTGTGCAAGCCCTCCCAAGGGACTGCATGGTATAGTAGGACAAGTGGTTCTATCTGTAGTCAGAGATGAGGACACAATTGACTTTTAGATTTTCAAGGGTTGACTCAGAGAATGTCATGCTGTGAAGAGCAGCACAGCTG
>NW_006476558.1:0-333 GCF_000325575.1 Pteropus alecto | reverse complement strand
TTATATGTCTTCTTGAGAGAAGTGTCTGTTCAGGTTTTCTGTCCATTTTTAAATCAGATTGTTTTTTGTTGTTGAGTTGTATGAGTATTTTGAGTATGAGTATCTTTACATATTTTGGATATTAACCCCTTATCGAATGTATCACTGGCGATTATCTTCTACTATTCAGTAGTTGTTTTTTTTGTTTTGTTGATGGTTTCCTTTACTGGGCAAAACCTTTTTCATTCGATGTAGTCCCATTCATTTATTTTTTCTTTTTAATTCCCTTGTTTTGAGGTCAAATTCATAAAATCCTATTTAAGACCAAGGTCCATAAGTTTAGTACCTATGTTT
>NW_006476557.1:0-333 GCF_000325575.1 Pteropus alecto | reverse complement strand
TTTTTTTTTTTTTATCTGCCCCTGGTTCCATGTTTTTAAGGGAATCTTCATCTAATCATTTGCTGACCACTAAGCTAACTCAACAGAAACTTCAGTGACCATGCACAAAAAGAATACAAGCCTTACAGAATTAGTTCAGATAAATCACTTACCAAACAAAAAAGCAAACAAACAAAGAATAACAACAATAAAAGTAAGCCCTGGGCAGGGTACAGAATCTGATTTCCAGAGTCGCCACATTATATTGTTTAAAATATTTAGTTTTCAACACAAAAAATATGAAACATGCAAGAAAGAAAGAAAGAAAATATGGCTCATACACAGAAAAAAAAA
>NW_006476556.1:0-333 GCF_000325575.1 Pteropus alecto | reverse complement strand
GCCCTGCCCTGCCCTCCCCAGCCCCCACCCAGCCCCCTCAGGCCCCACACCTTGTTCTCCTGGCTTCAGCCACTGCTCCTCTTCCTCCAGCATGAGGCTTTTTGTCGGCTCGCACACGAGTCTTCACAGCACTCCTTGGAGATGAGAATTGTTACCTCCGCTTTGCGGGTGAGGAGAATAAGGTTCAGGTCACAAAGTGAGCAGTGATGCCACCCGGGTTCAAGCTCCCCTTGGCTCCCAAACCACCTCCCTCTTCTCGCAGAAGTGTTGCTGGTATTGCTCAGAAGGGCACAAAGCCAGGCTCCCTCCTCCCCACTCCCTCCCCTCTCCTCC
>NW_006476555.1:0-333 GCF_000325575.1 Pteropus alecto | reverse complement strand
GATAGGGTTAGGGTTATATTTAGTTTTAGAGTAAAAGTTAGGGTTAGGGTTAAAGTTAGTGTAAGTTGTCAGCTTTAGGTTTCCTGTTAGTGTAAAATTTAGGGTTAGTGATAGTGTTAGTGTTCGGATTAGATTTAGGGTTAGGATTAGCTTTAGTTTTCATGTTAGGATCAGTGTCTGGGTTAATATTAAGGTTACGCTTAGAGTTAGAATTATTTTTAAAGTTAAAGTTCAGGTTAGGGTTAGATTTAGTGTAAGGGGATAAGCTTTAGTTTTAAGGTTAGGTTCAAGGTTTTGCTTAGTGTTAGAGTTAGGTTTAGAATTAGGTGTAGG
>NW_006476554.1:0-333 GCF_000325575.1 Pteropus alecto | reverse complement strand
ACAAGCAGCATCTGTCCTCAGCATGCCCTGTACCTTTTGCTAAGCACCTCCAAGCCTAGCACAAGTGTAAATCATCTGCAGATCACTTTGTAGCTCACACCATGTGGTCTCAGGCAGGACACAGGCAGCAGCTGAACTTGGCCAGCAACAGAGCCCCTTCCAAGAGACCTCCAGAACCAACACACCCAATAGCCAACTTCAGAGCACATTAGCACACAACCCAATCACCTTCACAAATGTCACACCCAAAGAGAAGACTGGGCAGGCACCGGAGCCCCGCTAAAGTGAATCTTGCTCCGTAGAGTCAGCCCCTGCACAACAGCTCCTCCACTG
>NW_006476553.1:0-333 GCF_000325575.1 Pteropus alecto | reverse complement strand
TGGATCAGCCGAGACTGTGTGTCAGGGAGCGAGGAGTGTGGTTTATCCAGGTCTGTGGCCGCGAGCCCAAACAGAGCAAAGAACATGAACACCGGGGCGGGGGGGACGGTGAGGAAGCAGGTGGGGATGGCAGGTGGGGACAGCAGGTGGGGACGGTGGGGACAGCAGGTGTGGACAGCAGGTGGGGACGGCAGGTAGGGACACTGAGGAAGGCAAGTGGGGATGGCAGGTGTGGACGGTAGGTGGGGACGGCGGGTGGGGACGGTGAGGAAGACAGGTGTGGACGGCAGGTGGGTCAGCAGGTGGGTCGGCAGGTGGGTCGGCACTCCCAGG
>NW_006476552.1:0-333 GCF_000325575.1 Pteropus alecto | reverse complement strand
CTCCAGAGAATGTCATGTCCATTGTTCCAGAAACTTATTGCATCTATTTCTAGGAATGGTAGTTATTAGTCTGTATGTAGACAGATGTGCTTCACATTAGAATTCGTTACAATCCAGGGTTGAATATGGAAATTTTTTCGAGCTCTGGACATTTAATTGTCTTATTGAACCAACCTGAAGTTGGTGGGGCATAAAACCACAAAACTTTTTTCTTATTGTCACCCTTCGAAGAGACTTATTATAGACTCTAGAATTCTCCTGTCTCTTTTTCATAGAAAAAGTCCAGTCTGGTATAGATTAGTTTAGATTCAATCTCATTTCTGTTCTAAATCT
>NW_006476551.1:0-333 GCF_000325575.1 Pteropus alecto | reverse complement strand
GTGGATCAATATTTCACCAATAATGTCAATCTTGTCCACTTTATTTCTATGTCTAGTACTGCAATCAAGTCTTATCTCCTTATGATGGGCTATGGTGTTCAGCAGTTGCTATCAACTGTGGCTATCAATTAATTGTCTAGGGACTTTAAAAAATACTGATACCTGAGCCACTATCAATACCAAATCAATCAGAATCTCTGGAGACGATGTTAAGCACTGATATTTTACTTGTCTCTCAGGTTGATTCTAACGTGGCCATAGCTGAGAACCACAGCTCTTCATGCCTCTATCTCTCTGGCCTTCTCTGTCCTCCTCCCTCACCATGTTCCAACC
>NW_006476550.1:0-333 GCF_000325575.1 Pteropus alecto | reverse complement strand
TAACTCTTACCTCTTACCCTAACCCTCACCCTAAATATAACTGTAGCCTTAACCCAAACGATAATGCTAAACCTAACATTAATCCTAACCTTAACGCTAACCCGAACCACAATCAACCCCCAAAATGAACCTTACTTGAACCCTAATGGTAATCCGAACCCAATACCTAACCATAACACTTACCCTAACCCTAAAAATAAAGCTACTTTTAATCCTAATTCTAAACCTAACCCTAATCTTAACCCTAAACCTAACACTAAACCTAAAACTAACCCTCACCCTATCTTAACCCTGACCCTAACCATAACCCTAACACAAATCTTATCTCTAAAC
>NW_006476549.1:0-333 GCF_000325575.1 Pteropus alecto | reverse complement strand
AGACCCAGACTGATAAGTGTAGAAACAGAACTTCAACCTGAGTCTGAACTAGTCTGAAAAAATGATCTAACTCCAGGCATAGAGGACAAAGGCAAACAATGAGCCCCCTTCTCCCTCCTGTCTGCTTGTCGAATCTCACTTTAAACCTAATTTAAGCCTCCCCTCACCTTTGCTACTCTTATACTTCCTTTTTTTCCCTCTTATTTGGCCATTTACCACAACTTCCTTTCAGTGCTTTTTATGTTCTTTTATCTCCCTGACTCACCTGACTCACCACGTCTTGAATCTTTTACTCAACTGGGAGGCAGAGTTCTATAGTGGAAGGGCAGAGGG